>NC_056747.1:1234521998-1234706998 GCF_019279795.1 Protopterus annectens
GTCCAGTACAAAGCATGAGTGTTTCCTGACTAAACTACAGGCTGTAAAAAGCAATGAAAATTCAGTCCTTATGAGGGATTTTAGCTACCTAACTACAGAATGCATAAACTACTCAACACCAGGTAAATATGCCCAAATATCAACTCATTATGTTATTCAAAACAATTTGTAACAAATAGTGTGAAATCCAGTTAGGGACAATGATGCCTTGCATGTTATTCTGACAAACCCATGATGTTTCTGCTTCCCACTTATGGTTATATCCTCTGTACATAGCAAAGATCATGATAGTATCATCTTTAATCTAAGAGTAAAATCAAACCCACTCACCAATGAATCATCCTTGCTAGACATTACTAATGGAAACAATGATGCAATAAGTGACATACTTGTGAAAACAGTCTGGGATGTCATTCTCAATGATCCATATGAGTTTGCTTAAAACACTATCAGTGAGTATTATGATATTATTAACCCCTGCATTCAATAACATATACTGGCAAGACACAATATTTCAGCTAAATGCAATAAAAATGCATTTGGTGGAATCACAGGATCAGAAACATATACAAAAGGAGAAAGCAAAAAAAGGGATACCACTTAGCTTTCAGAAATTTAACCCAGTCATAAAAATAGGTTTAGGTTAAATAATGTACAAAAATCCTATCTTTTCTTATAGGTTCATAGGTAGGTACTAGACTATCTGCCCGAAGGCATTTATAAGCCTAGCCAGAATGTATTGTTGTTAGATTAGTTCCCTGTGCCTCTCTCCAGCAGAGCCACTGAAGTGATCCCCGGGGTAAACTTTCTGTTTCCCATCCACTCGTCAAGGTTTCTCTTGAAGAGTGTTAGCGAGGAGCTCTGCCTAATGTAGATTGGAATCTTGTTCCAGAGCATGGGAAGTCATTGGGACAGGAATCTATCCCTCCAGCACGTCCTATTTATTGTTGCGGTGAGGTTTAGATCACTAGAGTGTGTGGCTTGAGGGGCTAAGGTTTTCTTTAGGTGGAGCATGTCCATCAATTCTGGGTTGGACATGGCCTTGTATGTCAGGCAGAGATCACCTTTGAGTAGGTGGTATGCAACCGAGTACAGCTGGAGTTTCTTCAGTCGAGCTGCATAGGGCATCTGTTTGAGGCCAGTGATCCTCCTGGCGAGGTACTTCTGTGGTCTTTTCAGCTGTTGCAGGTGTCTTGTAAGGTACATCCCAAATGAGGCATTGTACTCTATGATGGGTCTGATGAGTGATGTGTAGAGGAGCACAATGTCCTCTTTTGATCTGGATGCAAACCCTTTGTGATTAGGTGGGCCACATATAAGGATTTTCTAAGCACTTTGGCAATGTGATTATCAAAGGAGAGATTACTGTCTACTTGGGTCCCCAGATCCCTTATTACATTTTCCATATTTAGGGAACTACCACCTATGTGGTAGTTTGTGGGTACTTTGTTTTTTCCAAAGGGGATGACTATGCACTTTTTGGCATTTAGGTTGAGGCCATGATTTTGACACCAGATATCTGTCTCAGTGAGACACTTTCGGAGGATGTCTGTGTCAGCCGGAGAGTCAATTATAGCCCCTAGTTTGCAGTAATCTGTGAACTTAGTCAGCCATAGTCCTCCTGTGCTTTCATCAAGCTTTTTATCAATTTTTTTTATAATTTTTTTTTTTTCATTTTTATCAAGCTTTTTCAATTCTAACTATGAACTCAGCTTGCTTGGCTCCAAAGACTGTAATTAGTAATAATGTACTCATTAATTACATCAGAAAAATGAAAGAGATACATTATGAATGCAATGTTATCAAGAAGCAATGAAGTGGTCACCCCAACCACACAATATAGTAAATGCGCTTACAGAAGAATTTTGTACCAACTTCATAATATGTAAAGAAATATGTTTATGAGAACTATATGTTATATGTTAAGAAATATGAGTATTATAGAGACAAAGAGGACATTCTTTATAAAACCACAGACATGATAGCTGCCATAAATAAAATTAAAACTCAAGTTCCATAAGTCCAGGTAATTTTTATTTCATGGTTTCCTACATAGACTCATGAAAAATTAACTTAAATCCCTATAAATTGTGTTAGATAAAATGATAGCATGTGGATACATCCCTCACCTATAGTGACAAGTTATAGAGGTACCATTTCAGAAAGTCAGGTGGTGTCACATCATTCCCAGACAATTTTAGGCTCATAAGCATGACCAGTATTCTATGTAAAATCCTGGTGAGTCACAGTGAAGCTTATCCAAAATGATTCAGGATACCCAGCTCTGTTAGATATGGAATTTTACCTTCCAATGGCATTCTTTGATGAGGTAACAAAAACACTTGATGAATAATATGCACTGCTTGTTCTGGCCTTGCTAAGATTTTTGACACTATCTCTCATAGCAGAATAAATTAGAAAATTAAATGCATTAATATCAATCAGTATGCAATTTAATGAGCAATATGCTGCTTAATCAACTAAGTGTAGCAAGTCAGGGTGAAGGTGTATATCAACAGGCGTTACTGGTGATATCCACAGGCCTTTTTTCCTGGGGCCACTTTTTTTGGACTGTTGTTCTCAGATATAAAATTGAGAAATGGGCTGTGGATAACAAAATATGCTCAGGGATTCCAAATAAAGTAACATAATAATGTCTAACCTGGTTGTATCTGAAAGTCTGTGCCTGGAAATCATGCCTGGAGGAGATAATGCCAGACTTGGGAGCTTAAACAGCTTAATATTAAAACTAAATATCAGTAATAGGGAAAAGTAACAAACGCATTAATTCAAGATTTGGAATAAACTTCTGTATACAATCAGAAAATGTCAGCCATCAACTGCCTTCAAAAATAATCTTGATACATATTTATGGGAAGCAGAAATTATCATCATGTTGTTATGACACCCAAGGATAGTAGACTGTAAGCTTGACCTGTGAAGCTATAGCCATGGTGCAAATTTGGTAAAGAGCTGGCTACATCAAGCATAGTCTCTGCTTTGCCATTACTTTTGAATTTTTTCTATTTTGATTGTTTTAACTTCTCACAGTTTGACTTTGTTCTTATTGGAAGATGTATATATTTGTGTGTTTGTATTACATTAGCAGGTTATGGGGTTGTTCTGGTGGAGTGTTTGTTCTTTTGTGTGAGGGTTTGCATTAAAACAAGAAGTTTTGTAAGATGTGACAGAAGTTCAAATGGATATGACAGGAAATAGCTGTATAAAAGATCAACCTGCCACTAGTGCATACATGTCACACAAAAACTGAAACTCGACTTAAAAAAAAGCTGTTATACATAACAGGTGGGAATAATAACTTCTTATCATTATGATAACACTTTTCATATTATCTTTAAATGTGAATGGTCTCACAGTTATATTCAAAAAAGAAAGAGTGATGAACTATATTAAGAAATTCAGAGTGCAAATAGCAATGCTACAGGAGGCGCATTTGGGAAGAACTGAGTATGCAAATTTGGTAAAGAAAGGATTTCAGGATGGTAATTCATGGAATATCTGGAACAAAGGAAAAGAGGAGTATTTATATTAATTGCTAGAGGAACTCCAATAGTGCAAGAAGAGTGAAAAAAGATAATAATGTTAAATTTATGGAAGTGAGGGGCTACTGGCAAGGGAGGAGGAAGATTACTATGGGATGTATTTATATTCCACCGGAAACTGCTGCAATGGGGCTTAGAACATTCTGGGGAAATAATCAGCTTTTGGCAGGGAATATTACTTATATGTGGGGAGTGGAATTTGATTTGCAACAATGAGCATGTATCTGGGGGGGGACTCAGAATTTATGAAAATATTTGGTATAGAAGATGTGAATTCGGTAATAGGAGCTTGGAGAGAATTTGCATGTTATTCCCCAAGGTACAAAACTGGGCTAGGCTAGACAGAAATTATATTTCACAGGAACATATGCAATTGAAAGTTTTGATATGTATCCAATAACTATTTCAGATCATGTGCCAATAATAACTAAAATAAAAATGCAGGGTAATGAAATAAAAATGAGACACTGGTACCTCCCTGCCTATTTGTTAAACAGAGAGGAATTTATGGAAGGAGTTGTTGAAGTTATTTGGAAGTTATTAGGGAGGATCGACATTTATTCAGAAAATAAAGCTAGGGAGTGGGATAAAATGAAAATGAAGTTTAAAAATAGAAGTAGAAATAAAAGAAAAAGATGTGGTTAAGCAGTAACAAGAATTGACAAAGGTTAAAGTATTGCTGAATAGGAGGAATCTCATAGAACAAGAAGAGGTGCAACTGTAGAGTGCTAAAGCCAAAATAAGGGGCTACTTGGATGATATGCATGAGTTTAAAAAGACTACTGTTAAGTAACTGTTTTTTAATAATAACTTCAGAGCAGAAAAGATTTTAGCCCACCGGCTCATGTAACAAAAAGTAGAAAGGTTTGTTGCCAAGTTTAGGGAGACTATAATAAGGAAAATAACCAGAGGTCCTGTAGCGGTATTAGAAATATTTCGAAAATGTTATGAAAATCTGTATAAGGCAGAGAAATGTAGAAATAAAGAAAAGGTATAAATGGAAATATTTATGGAAGAATTAAATATTCCAAGGTTAGAGGTACAGGATGCAATTATTAACAGTTAGGATAGAAGGAGATGAGATAATAATGGAGATGTATAACCAATCTAAAGGAAAGTCTCCAGGAATAGATAGTATTCCTGTGGAAGTTTAGAAATTAGGAGGGAAGAAATTGATAAACAAAACCTTCCAGATCTTTAACAATATTTTAAAAGAAGAAGTATCATCCTGGAAGAAAGCTGTGGTTGCTGTAATGCCTAAAGATAGTAAAGATCAATCAGATCCGCTTCATATAGGCCAGTGTTGATTCTAGACCATGATTATAAGGTGTTTATGTCTATAATGGTTAAAAGCATGGCAAAGGTAATGCCAAAATTGATAGATATGGATCAATGTGCTTTTGTGGAGGGGAGGCAAACATTTGACAACATTAATAGAACAATGATGATCCAGAAGGAAGCAGAATGTAAGAAAATACCACTGTTGTTGGTGCGTCTTGATGCAGCAAAAGCATTCTACAGAGTAAACTGGGATTTTATGAGTAGGGCAATGGAAACATTTGCATTTCCTGATGCAATAATAAGGCTAATTAGAAGGATTTATGAAAGATCAGAGGCAAGAATTAAAGTGGGAGGGTTCCTCTCTGAGAAGTTGGGTCTGAACAGAAGAACCAGGCAGGGATGTCCTCTTTCCCCTCTATTTGCTTTATGTTTAGAGTCATTGGCAAAGATAATAAGGGGCTCAAAAAATCAAGGATATAATTAGTATGGTAGTCAGGAAAAGTTGGCTTTAATTGCAGAGATTTCGTTGGTTTGGTCGACAGGGAGTTTGGTCGACATCTGTTTAATCTACAGCATTTGGTCAACTTTGCAAATAGTCGACAAGTGTTTGAGATCGACAATCCCCTGGTAGGGGAATATTCCTTTTCCCTGGGGATTGTGCATTTTCAGAGTTACTATATGTAAGTACTGGGTGGTATGGAGGGATTTGCTATATCTTTATTTTAAGTAATATTTACATGTGCTGAGAAGCAACCTTGGCATATGCATACTAGGAAGTTGACAGTTCTGTTTTCAAAGTAGAGTTGTTTACCTTCAGGATATTAACATCTGTATTAGCCAATCAACTGAAGGTAAACCATTTGAAGATGTTATTATTTTGCACCTGATAAAGCCAGAAAAGTATATATGACTGTTGTGGAACATTTTGAGAACATTTCAAGTCTTTTTGGGATATAAAATTAATGAAGATAAAACAAAGGCTATAGCTGTAAGTTATATGACCACACATGAATTGCTTCAGCAATACTCATATTTATTTATTTTTTTGTGCAAATATTTTTATTTGAATTTTTTTTAAAAAAACAAACAACTTTTATACATCAAAGAAAAAAAAACATTTTTAGTGAACTATTTACATAATGTACAATGGCCTCAAATCAAATGAAGATAAAGGAATACAATCATAGTTACACAGACAAAAAATAAGCTTTTTAACAAAGATTAAAATAAGCAATTAAATGTTGGCTTCTTCCTTTCTCTTTCTATGAAGGTAAAGTTGTGACCATATTAAATGTCTCAATTAGGGAGAAAACTTTCTCCCAAGGATTATTGATCCATTTCCTAGGAAAATTCTCATTTCCTTGACTTTGATTTCCAATAGTGCTACTTCTTTCAACAGAGTTAGAAAATCTTCAAAAGTTGGGATGACAGGGGAGTTCCATTTCCTTGTGATACATTTCTTTGAAACTGCCATTAAAGTCCAAAGAAGATAAAGATCTTTCCTTTTCGTAATGGAAGTTTCATTTATATTCATAAGAATCAATGACTTTGACAAAAAAAAAAGAATCCGTAAAAATGGCTTGCAAAAATCCACCTATATCCTCCCAAAATTTCTTTATATGTGGACACTCATACATAATATGGGACCAGTTAGCATTACATTTTAGAGAATACCTCCAACATAGTATATCATTAGAATTGTTAAATCTAGCTATTTTATTAGGAGTATAAAACACTCTATGTAGACACTTCTATGCAAAGATTTTCCAGATTTGTACATTTGAAGTTTACTTAATATAATGTAATATATCTACTTTGGTCTCATTTAGTAACAATAACGGACAATCTTTGATGATAAGATTCCAGAATTTCTGGTTAGATTTTATTTTATAATTAATAATGATTTTATATAACTTTGAAATTAAATTTGTCCAATTAAAGTCTCTATATATTACTTTATACAAACAGAATATAAATTTAGGCATGGTTTTAAATGAAGAGTTATTTATTGTTCTACATAAGTCTTTTGCAAAAGGTATTAGGCTGTTAAGGGCTAACCAGTCATTATTTGGTCGATTAAATATGTTAATTATTTGATTTACATCCATGACTGTCAGATTTTCCATACATTGGTACCAACATGTGAAACTGATTTCCTTCCATGAGTTAAGAGTATCTGTATGAATATTATTGAAGACGTTTTTTGTAATTTTGAAGGGGATTAATAGCTGAAGCCATAGTTTAATGTCAATATTATTGTTTACAAAGCTCCGAAAAGTATTGTACATGTTATTTATATAATTTAGATTAGTAGGTTTGGTGGAATTATATTGCAAGTTAATACAAATAATATTTCAGAGTTTACTGTTCTGTTCCTTCAGCTGCATATTTTTTGCAAATTTACTTTCTTCTTGGAAAATAATAGTATGTATTGTTTTCCATGAGGAAGAAATTTTTGGATCTATCCAATTCATCACTGTTTTGAAAATGGATGCTTTGATATAAGATTCTAAATCCGGGAAGTTTATGCCTCCCAATTCCCAAGGACTAATGTGATTAAGAAAAGCTATTCTGTTTTTTTTTTTTTGGGTACCAAAGGAAATTTATAAAAATTCTGTTTAATTCTTTAAAAACTTTTTTACTAGGGATTATGGGAATAGCTAGTGCGATGTAGTTTACCTTTGGGAGAAGTACCATTTTTATTAGCTGCAATCAATCTTCAAATGTTAAATATAATTTATTCCATTTTCCTGTTAGAAATTTAAGGGTATTCATAATACTAATATAATTTGTGGATAGAATTAATTCCAAATATTCACATAAAATAATCCCCAAATATTTTAAGGAGGAAACTTGTTTCCCAATTATCTGATTTGTAATGGTATTAGAATTATTTTTCTTATTTAACAAAATATGATTCGATTTAGTAGCATTAATTTTTAAACCCGAGATATGATAACATTTTTCAGCTAATGAGTTTAAGTCACATAATGACTCATCTGAATTTGATAAAGTGAGTAAAATATCATCAGCAAAGAGCATTATTCTGAGTTAAATTGATTAAAAATATCAATATCTTTAATACCCATATTTATGAGGACACAATAAGATGAAATATTTAAGAGCATGGACTAAAAAGGCTTCTGCTATGGCAGCTAAGGATATGTGGGAAAAGACTAAACAAAAGATAATACAAAAACTGAGAAAGTGGAAGCTCTTGTTTATAGATATGGATAATAAGATATAAGCAATGAAAATGCTTTTAGTCCCTTTCATTTTATATATAGGCCAGGCATATTGTTATCAGATTTAGAGTTAGGAGAAGTTGTGGATAATAATTAAGAAAGAGCTCAAAGAATCTATCTGGGAGGGGAAGAGAGCAAGGGTTAAGTGCGGACAAGTTGATCCTTCAAAAGAATAAGGTGGTTTAAGATTACCTGATTTGAAGGGATATTTTAGAGCTACAGTTAATGATCATGTACATCATATAAGCAGAAAGCTAAAATTTAAAGTGGAAAGAGATTATGATGATGAAGCAGGGGGAAAATGCAAGAAATAAGGAGAGAATGGGATTTTGGATGAAGATCCTTAAGGAGAATAACAGCAGCTATACAAAATATTATATTAATAAATTAGCAGAAAGTATTCTATGTGCTAAGCCAACTTGAGAATGGAGAAAGGATATTTTGCTGATAGGGATGACCGAAGGTAGGGATATAGATAATATGCAAGTGGGGCTGGAATTTACTGGAGAAAACTTGCAAAGGAACCAAGGTATTGGGAGCAAATAACTAGAAAGGGGAAGGTAATAGAATGGGATGAGGCCAAGAAGACATTTGGACTGCAGGCTAGAGACTGGCTTCCCACCAGGGATTGATATCAGAGTATAGGCAAAGAGAAAAGGATAGGAGAATCCAAAGTGAAAGGCTTACTCTGGTGGAGGTTTTATTTGAATCTAGAACAAAAGCTGCTGTTAAAAAGGGAATAATTAGTAGGGCATACAAAATATTGCACAATAACTATAAGAATCAATCAGAGGAGGTTAGATAATATTGGGAAGAGAGACGAGATAAGCAATTTATAAGGGAAAAATGGGGGGACATGTATGGCTCCCAAGTATGCGTCAAAGTCTAGTAGGTTTAGGATTCTTGCTTGAAAGTGTTTACATAGGTATTTTATATCCTAAGCAGACTCCAAAGAATTTTTTCTCATGTAGATGGCAAATGTGGGAGACGTGATTGGGAAGAAAGAGGTTACTAGAAACATATGTTTTGAGTGTGTAATGAAGTGGCAATCTTTAAAAATTCCTTGCAGACTACTCTGTCAGAATTACCGAGTGAGAAAATGGGTGTAACTAAAGAAATTATTCTTTTTAGCTGTGAGATAGGATCTGAACTGCCTAGACATAGTAAGGCCTTGTTAAACTTAATTCTGGTGGTTGCTAAAAAGAATTACGTGAAAATGGAAATTGAAGTCCAAATTAGTTGTATTTGAAGTAATGAAAATTGCAACAGAAATAAAATAACTGGAAGTGGCATCTTTAGAAAAAGGAAGGAGCAAGTTATATAGAAGAAATGGAAGCTGTGGGAACAGTACATGCAGAATATTCTGTAGAAAGAGTGAGGTTTAAGGGAAGGTAGGAACTGAGCAACTTCTGTATTGCTGGACTGATGACAGTTATAAAAAAGACAATTTGTGATGTACAGTGTATGTAACTGGAAACATGTTATTATGGTTTGTTTTCTTTTATATTAATGTATGTTTGCCTATGTCTTAAGTGATAATTTAATAAAGGTATTAAAAAATAAAGCATCACTTTGTGTGTTTTGTTTTCATTTGTTAAAAGTTGGATAGAAAATAATGCAAAAATGTATGTACTTTGTGTAGTTTTCTGCCAGGTCCAGTGTAAGAAAGACAAGTTTGTAGTGAAGAATGAAAAGAAAATCCATCAGTGTTTGAACGAAAGCAAGGGATGCATCACTAAAGGAATGAATCTGTACTCATGTGGGTATGGGAGACCATGTTAACAATGAACTGTTTTTTTATTTCAGTATATTAAACAAGAGATATCTAAAACCCAGGATATTCTCTTCTGACCCTCAATATTATACTTTGCTTATTTGAATGAATATTATAATACAGTATCCAGCTGTACAAGGCACAGCATAATGGGTATATATAACAATGTATGCAGTTAGTGCAGAGGACTAAAGTTTTGAGCTGTTAATGAGTTGCTTCCTGTACCCAGGGTACAGGGTTTGATTCCTTCTACCTCCATTTTCTTAGTGTACTTAACCAGAAAGTGTTCTAGGGTCACCCCTGAAATGGGATGATTTGTCCAGTGGGCTTAGCTGGCCAAAAAAAGGTGAAATAAAAAAATACAAAAAACATATGGAATATTTATCAATAAGATACAGCTCTAGAACCTCTAGAAAAAGAGGTTGAAATAGGTGGAGTTGGAGAAGAATGCCACTGCCTCAAAACAGCATGTTTGAGGACTATTGAACAGATATGTGGCCAAGCCAGGTATGGAAATAAGATACATAAGGAAAGTTGGTGGTGGAATGCAGAAGTCCAGAATGTCATCAAAAGACAGAAGGAGTGCAGAAGAAAATTGGGAGATGGAAATGATAGAGCAGGCCAAGATGGAATACTGATTGGCTAACAAAGAAGCTAAGAAAGCAGTTGCAATAACAAGGAACAAGGCATCAGAGCCACTCTACCAGCTTCTGGAAAGTGACTCAGTAGATGACACAAAGAAACTATCAGGTTGCAAGGTAAAGAGAGAAAGATAAAGAATATATTTAGTCACCCTTCATAAGGGATGCCAGCGATAACCTGCTCACCAGTCTACAGGACATCAAAGACAGATGGAAGGCGTGCTTCCAGCAGCTACTGAATGAAGTAAAATCCACAGATGCTATGTTGCCACCCAGACACAGCCTATGACGAGAGAAGAGAAGGAGCCCACCCTAGAAAAAGTTTGAACAACACTAAGGAAAATGAAGTCAGAGAAAGCAGCAGGTTCAGATCAGGTCTCAGCAGATATGATGAAGATGTTGGATAAGAGAGGGGAGGGCTGGCTCCTGAGGGGACTCAAAGTAATGTGGACAGAAAGGAGTACCCAAATGACTGGAGAATTAGTATACTGGTACCAATATTCAGGAAGAAAGGGGACATTTTATTTATTTATTTATTTCACATTTGTTAACCGGGTTGGTCCAGCGGAGCAGTTATAGCCCATTTTCAGTGAAGACCCGAGGAGAAAAGCTCTGGATTAAAAATATTCTTAGTAATACACAAATTAAGTAAAACATATTAATACAAGAATGATCAAGACAAAGCATAACATTGTACAACGAATAATACAAACTATGTTATTGAACAGCTGTAGATATTACAGTATTTGGATAAATTATTTTGGTGATACATGTTTGGTGTGTACAGGTAGTGCCCGACAGAATTATGCAAATTGCTAGACAAGTAGTTCAGAGGATTGTTAAGGTTAGCTTAAGATTGAGTAGATTATAGAGCAGTAGTAGGGAGGTCAGGTGAGGTCCTGACAAAGGCAGATCCAGTTATTCTGGTAGAATAGTTTCAATTCTTTTTTTGAAACTGGCTGCTTGAGTGATATTTTTTATGTTAGAGGGTAGGCTGTTCCAGATTTTTGTAATAGAAGATTTATATAGGGAATTGCCTATGTTTACTTCAGATGTATGAGCTTGTAGGAGAAATTTCTCAGAGTTACGTAGGGGGCATGGGGGGGGGGGGTAGTATGAGACCAGATTTATGAGGGAGGGACAGAAGGTGGGTTTGTTAAGTATGTAGTGGGTTACAAGAAGTTGGGACAATTTTAAATGACGGGAGAATTCCAGCTAGTGTAGCTTCCGGAGGGCTATGCAGTGGTGGGTTGGGTTAGGGAGGTTAGCTGCAAATTTGGCAATTTTATTGTAGGTTTGTTCCAGTCTAGAGAGTAAACCGGCTTGAAGAGTGGTGAGGACTGGTGAGTCATATAGGAGGCTAGGGAGGAGGTAGCCTTGGGCGAAGTGTTTTCTAGAATCTGCAGATAGGAATTTTGCATTGGGATATAGCAAGCCTAGTTTTTGGTTGGTGTTTTTTATTGAATGGTGAATGTGTGTGTCGAATTTTAATTGGTCATCACTTGTCATACCAAGTAATTTTGTGTGTATGTCTACTTTAATTATTATATTATTAAGAGAGGAGATGGAGAAGTTAGCCTTGATGTGGTCATTTATTGGGAGAAAGAGAAGTAGCTTAGTTTTTTTGGAGTTAAGGATAATATGATTGTTTTTAGCCAAGTTTCTACAAGATGGAAAGATTACTGAATGTATGTTTGAAGTTGTGTGATGGAGTTTGTGGATGTAAAAGGGTTGAGCCATTGGCATACTGGATGAGGCTGGAGAGGGGGGTGGAGGAGTGGAAGTCATTGATAAAGATATTAAAGAGCAGGGGTCCAAGAATGGACCCCTGTGGTATGCCAATTTGTATGGGTAGGAAAGGAGAGCAGGAGGATTGCCATTTGACTGACTGATATCTGTCAGTGAGGTAACTAGCAAGCCAAGAGAGAGCTGAGCCAGATAGATTAAGGTTAGCTAGTTTGGTCAGAAGCTTGGAATGTGATACTGTATCGAATGCTTTTGATAAGTCTAGGAACAAACATGAGACTAAGTTACTGGAGTTTCTGGCTAAGGCAATGGTCTGGGTGAAGGATATGAGAGCTGTTGAGGTACTATGGTGTGGTCTGAAGCTGTGTTGGGTTGGGGTGAGGAGGTTGTTTTGTAGGAGGAAGTTAAGTGTTTGGTTGTGAATACACTTTTCTAGTATTTCTGAAAGTGGGGGAAGCATGGCAATTGGTTGGTAATTGGAGTGGTCAATGGAATTTTCTCCTTTGTGGAGGGGGATAGTGTAAAAGTATTTCCAGGTTTTGGGTACAGTGGCTTCTTTTATAGAACGGTTAATGAGTATTGAGACTGGGTAGGAGATGGATTTTGCAGCAATTCTGAGGAACTGGGGTGGGAGTTTGTCTGCAGAGGAGGAACATGGTTTCAGTTTGAGGAGCAGAGATTTTATGTATTTGTAGAGACAGGGTTTAGGGTGAATTTAGTGTTGTTGCTGTTAATATGGGTTGTTAGGTTTTGGGGTAGATTTTGGGTGGGACTTTGGTCTGTGTTGGTCAATTTGCTTTAGAGTCTATGAAGAACCGGTTGAGGAGAGTGGCAGTCTCATGGTCTGGAAGGTTGGGGTAGGGATTGGGGGTTTGGGGTTTCCCAGGGTGTAGGATGGAGTTGATGTTTTTCCAGAAATTTTTAGGGTTTAACTTAGCGGAGGTCTGTGTTTTAGCATAAAATAACTTTTTATCTTTGTAGATTTCTTTTTTTTACCTGGTTCCTTATATATTTAAATACTTGGAGGTGATTGGGAGTTTTACTTTTTAACTAAGTTTTCCAGGCATTGTTTTGTTCATGCATTAGATTACAAGTGTCTTTACTGAGCCATGGGGCGTAAGTTGATTTTATTCATATTTTATGTGGGGGGGCCTAGGGAGTCGAGGGTATTTAATAAGATGTGGTTGAATTCTAGGATGGCTTCCTCAAGTGGGAGAGAGTGCAGGATAGACTAATTTATGGCAGAGAGGCAATCATTGAGAGATGCAGGGTTAAAATCTTTGAGTTTTTGACAGATTTTGTACTGATGTGGTTTTAGTTGCTGGTCAGAGTATCTCAGTATGCTTGTGGGCAGGTGGTCACTTAGAGCATCAGGTAGAGTTGTGGGGTTATGATAAAGTTGAGGGCAGTTACAGAGGATCCAATCTAATGTTATTCCTTGGTGGGGGTACTTGGAAAGTCGAGTGGGGGTGGAGATAAACTGGGTGAAGCCAAATAGATTGATACTTTGGGCAGATGAAGGAGGTTCTAGAGTTTTCAGGTCTGTATTTACATCTCCTAGCAGAAGAGTTTCATAGGGAAGGTTTTGAGATAACCAGGATAGAATGTTTTCAAGATGTTGGATGTTCTTACCCAGGGGAATATAAATGGCAGCAATGGCAATTTTTTTGTGGTTGTTAAGGTGGTAGTTTAGTGTTAGTATTTCTGCTGGGTGAAATTCAGGTAGATCAATGGAAACGGGGGAAAGGGTGAGGTGTTAAGAATAAAGAATTGCTACACTTCCACATTTTCTGGAGGTTCTGTCAAGGCGATAGATGCAATATCCTGGGGGAAGGATTTCAGAGTTCAATATATAGGGTTTCAGCCAGGTTTCAGAAAGTATAAGTAAGTGGGGGAAATACTGGAAGATCCATGCATGAAGGTCAGTGATTTTGTCAGTAAGACTTTGAGTGTTGATTGCCATAATGGATAGATGTTTGGAGGAAAGGGGGATGGGGGGTGTGGTGAGGTACTGTGTGTGAGGAGGTAGAGATTAACTGGGTAGGAGGGGGCATTTGCTGCGATGTGGGTAAGTTTGTTGGAGTGGGTCCAGGGTTAGGGTGGATGTCGCCAGCTAGTAAAAGTGTTGTATGTAGTAAGTTGTGTTTGGGAGGATAGTGTTTGTTAGAGATGAGTGAAAGTTTGGCTCTAAGACTGTTGGGGGGGGGATAAATGAAGTATTTTATATTGAAAATAGAGGGAGATGGAAATGTTGTATAAAGAAGGCCCTATAGTAATGAATGCTTTATGTATGTTTGTGTGGTCATTATAGCAGGAGATAGATGGCTTGTCAATGGGGGTGCTGCTATGGTAAAAGGTTAGGAGAGATAGTAGTAAAAGAAATGCAGTTGTAATTAGATTGGTGAGCATGGTTAGTATGGTTGATGTGGAGGAGAGTTTCAAAGCTTTGAGTATAAGAATGAAGAGGAATATGGATTTGACGGTGAGGGATATGAGGAGGAGGGATTGGGAAGTGGGTTGTATTTATAGTGGGTGGGGTTGGTGGTGTGAACAGTGAGAGGAAGGTGGAGAGTGTTTGTTGTGTATTGTGATTGGATAGTAAGATAGGAGGAGACAAGATCGATGAAAATAAATGTAGTGTATGTGGGGGTGGGAACTGTGGGTAGGGTAGGGGAGCATACTGAGCCAGAGCAGAATGAGCCCGAGTGTAGCGAGGGTGAACGGAGCAGAGCCAACCCCTCTAGTGGGAAGTACAAGAAAAAAAACAATCAGTCAGGGCTCCAGGAGCTCTTCCAGGTATGAAATCTGATTTCTTAATGTTTTAAACAGGACAAAAAAAAAAAAAAAACAACAACAGCTAAGTGTTTTAACAGGATCAGGAAAAAATATAACAGTGAGCTTAGTTCTAAAAATAAAAGATAAGGGATTTGGATCTGTAGATAAGGCAGGGTAAGTCAGAAACCAAAAATAAAGTACTACGTAGGTGCAGGGAGAAGGCATGAGGATGCTAGATGTGGGGAGTTTACGAGCCTGACCACTCAATAACATACTTGCCCAGAGCAGGATAAGTTAACATAGAGCAATAATTGTAGCAGTTTGATTAGAAAGCTACACTGGTTAGAGGAAAGCCACCTACATGCACAAAAATATGTAGAGGTGCGAGCTGTTTATCAGTTGTTGCTGTTTGATTCAAATCCTGGATGCTCCCAATTTTACTAGGTTTCCCTGTCCTTTTTGAAGACACTGGGATACACTGTTTATCCAGAGGGAATGAACTGGAAGGAAAAGAGAAAGAATACAGGGAGTAAATGGGGTTATTAGTCCTATTCACTTCTAATGGCATTTACCAGTCAAAAACGGGATTTATTTACTAGCTGAGATACACCACAGGGGCAATGAATGCACAAGATATTAAACAGGTGCAAGGAGCAGTTCAAAGGACATTAATATCAAGTAAAAGCTCTTAGGGTTTAATGCTGGTTAATTATTCCATCCACTATAGAGCAGGGCAACTTTTACAAACAAAAGTCCTGTCTTCCACAATTGAATAACTATTGCAGAAATCAGACATGCACTGTTTCAGCACTGTTAACCCTTAGGGTTCTATATGGTTCTATGTGAGCTACGTATTCCATCTATCATAAAACAGGGCCACTATAACAATAAATATGCTGTATATCGCAATTGCTTACCTGTTACGGAGCCAGACATGCACAAGGCATCACAACTGTTGGTGGTCTATAGGTATCAAACTCATATCACACTGCATGAAAGTTCTGGAGAGTGTGCTTGAATAACGAATATGCAGAGTAGTAGAAAGTAAGATGGGAGATGAGCAGTTTGGGTTCAGATCAGGATTCAGCACAACTGAGCTGATATTTGCAGTGAATCAGATACTTAGGAAGAAGATAGAGACGATGAAAGTGTCCAACTGGGCATTTCTAGACTTAGAGTAGTATATGATAAGGTCCCATCAAAGGTGATTTGGAGAGTTCTGCAGGGGTTCAAAATCCCAGAAGCATTTTTAGAATTAGTGTATGCTATGTGGGAGGTTGGCATAATGGTTAAAGTGTTTACTTTACAAACCCAAGGTGCAGGCTTTGATTCTCACATGGGCCAATTGACTAGGCTTAGAATAGCCCACAAGAGCAGTCATCCTAGTACTAATCTGTCTACCTATTCTGCAACAACTGGAAAGGCTGTAGAAATACCTCACTAAAAGATTCACAGGCCTAAAGCAGATGTTCTATGCTGACCGCCTTAAAAAACTCCAGCTATACTCTGTCGCATATCATCTACTCCGAGGCAATCTCTGCTTAACATACAAGGCCATGTCAAACCCAGAGCTGTTGGACATGCTACACTTAAAGAAATCCCAATCCCTCAGAGCCACACGCTCCAGGGATCTAAACCTTGTCATCACAATAAACATAACATGCTGGAGGGATAGGTTCCTGACCCAGAGATTCCCCAGACTCTGGAATAGACTGCCCACACATGTCAAGCAGAGCACCTCTTTAGCCCTCTTCAAAAGGAACCTTGATGATTGGATGGGAGAAAGAAATTTCACCCCAGGGATCACGTCAGTCGCCCTGCTAGACAGGGGTCCAGGGAAGTAAATAGTGTGGGAAGAAATAGCCAGGGAATTGTTATGGCTAGGCTTGTATAGGCCCTAAGGCTGATTGCCTAGTGCCAACTTATGAACCTATGAACCCAATGACACAAGTAAGAAAAGTGTTTTGACTCATATAGGGGTGGGGGAAATCAGAAGAAGCTGAGAATTGAGATAGAAGAGAAATAGTGGAACAAGTTAACAGCTTCAAGTATCTGGGAGGGGTGATTGAGGAGATGGAATGTCTGAATGAGGAGGTCAAAGCTAGAATTATGGGGACTGCAGCAAACCTGTACAGAGTTGAAGGAGTAGTGCATGACAGAAGCACATCAAAAAAGCTGAAATGCAAGGTGTACAAAACAGTGGTGCAAACAGCACTACTGTATGGTACAGGAATCTGAAGAGTAAAGGCTGAGCAATTGAGGGAGCTACATAGAGTTGAAGTCCCTGAGCTGAGTGGTAGAATGCAGCTGTGAGACAGATGAAGAAATGAGGACATAAGAACAGAAGCCATAATAGCTCCAATTGCAGCAAAGGTCAAAGAGAACATATTATGGTGGTTTGGGCACATGTACTGAGAAGCAGAATACAATCTTGTGATGAAGATTTGAGACAGACTGGAAGAAGGCAAAAGGAAATGAGGATGTCCAGCAAAGAGGTGGTAGGATTGTGTGAGAGATGACATGTGATAGTCAGTCATGAGTGTCAAAGAAGGCAGGACAGTAACATTGAATAGGGAGAGGTGACAGCTGACATGACAACTTGACCCTATGTAGAAAAATGGTAAAAAGGGGTTGGTGATAATGATGATGATCTTTATTCAGATGCATTAACTCTAGCAACTGTGCTGGATCACAAAAGAGAAAAAAAAAAACAAGAAATATCCAATAGCCAGGATGCACTATCCTATCTTGCAATAATATTATTGGTTTGGTTAAATGGATGGTATAACATAGTATTCAGCAAAGCTACAGCATTGTGGAATGTTACAACATTAAATGCATTGCACATTTATTTGGATGTACAAAAATCTGTATTTCTTGTTGTACTTGGATGAATGACTAGCATAATACTGCATTAAACTGTAAAAGACCAGCAATTCAGCTACTCTAGAAGTTTACAAAGAAGGAAAATAACAGCAGCTTTAAGAATAACATGTATTTTCCATAGTGTTTTTGTTCTCTATATGTTTTCAGAGTGTACTATTCCAACATTCTCCATACCATACTTTATTTGCTTGCCTTAGTAGCCTGATCAAAAAATAATAAAGTAATAATGAAAAATATATATATTTTTGTTAGCATTTTCCAATTTCGTATCAGGCATTCTGTGATATAGATGTTGCTCAGTGGAATCAAAACTATAATGCAATGTTCACCTTCTCAAAGTACAGCATCGTAATACACTATAACATTAATGTCAGAAAAGCTAGTATAAACAGATATGATTTGACTGGATTCAGACTGAAACACTCTTGTGCTGCAGTTTATGTCAGCAGGGGAAGAACATATGTATTTTGTTACTGATAAAAAGTCAGTTCAATTGCTGCCATAAGTGCTGTCAGAAGTGCTAGCAAACAACAGAAACTGATTTTACCAAAGCAAGGTTAAAACCTCATGAGGAAGTGACATACTGCACTTTGCTCTTGATAAAAATAACTTTAACTAATATGACTGCCTTATTGTTCTTCTATCTGTTGTTTCTAAGTGGACAAAATATTAGTCATGTTTGATAAAAAACAGACATAAGCAATCAGCCAGTGCAACGTGTCTTTAGAAGTCTTTCAAACAGGGGTTAATCTCATCCAAATAACTCTGAAAATAGTTTGGAATTAAATTACCTGGCTTAGGCCATAAAGATTGTATCTTACAGTTCTCAATACAGCCAGAGACAAAACATATGTACTAGAAAGCTTTCTGCATTGTCTTTGGAGTAAACTTATTGCTACTCTGGAAGAATGGAGGTTTGAAATTGTTTCATGACTTCCAGGAGCTGCAGCAGATCTTAGCAAGGCTCTGAGTGTGTGAATTATTGATACATATGTGCTAAATCTTGACAGCTTCTAGCTAAGGCCGGGGGTAGCATGGGAACTAGAAGTCAGATAACCAGATGTATGTAATGTCATTCTGTAATCCACCACTAAAAATGATATTTTAAAACTAGGTGAGACTAAGGTCTCATTGTAGTCTGTTTTTGGAACCTGAGAGAGAAAGACCCCTCACCTACTTCATCTTGCCTTGCTTTAGTAAGTGAACCAGGGAATAGTAATTCTTTACATCAGTCAGGAAAATATAGTGAAATTAGTTAAGTACTGTTTTTCTGTATCTATGTGAATCTATTCGTCTGTGTTATTTTAATATTTTAATATTTCATGTGACTGAAACTCTGGTGTTTACTGTAAATAGATATTTAGCATTTTCATGTTCTTTTCTTATTTATTATTAAATATATTTAAACTTTTCATTATGGCTGGTGTTTTCGAGAATATTTTAATCTCTGAGAGTATATATATATATATATATATATATATATATAGCTCTGGCTGCTCCTGAAAGCCTTGCTGTTGTTCAAACTACCATTTGTATTAATATTATTTTTATTCAGTATAATTGGGTACCCTTGCAAATGCCTTAGAGTAGCTGGCTTTGGAGTTTCTGGTGGCAGTGTAACTAACTACTTTATGGTCTGGACAGAAGAGGGCATAGCTAGTAAATCTATGCCAGCCTTTCCCAGGTGTGTGTGTGTGTGTGTGTGTGTGTGTGTGTGTGTGTGTGTGTGTGTGTGTGTGTGTGTGTGTATGTGTGAAAATCAAGTCTCAAGGTCTCAAAGAGTGTGTCAGCTACTTGGAGCAGGGACATGAAGCACTGGTTTCACAGAGAGAGTGTTGGAAAACGTAGCTTGGACACTTGGCTGAGGTCTCAACTCTATAACTGTGCCAGTGGGGGTCTTATCGGGGACATGGAGGGTGACAGATAGAAAAATCCAGACCCTGAAGTGAGTGTGTTCCCTGTGTGCTGTTAAGAGAAATTGTGCTTGATGCAGACAGTTGGATCTGGAAATACTGGGAGTATCCATTTTTGTTCCAAGTGAATGTCTCTCTCTAGTGCCAATGGTGAGGATTCAGGCTCCTTGATTACTGGCCCAGAGTGGGGATGTCACAAGGAATACATCCCAATTATCTGAATTAACAATCCTTTTTTACTTCTAAGTATAACATCTTAGTAATATTACTTTCCAGTATTAACTACTACTATAGAAGTATAAGCCTCCTAACTTTTCTTAGCTTTCTGTAGTGAAAGTATTTTATAGAACTAGGTTTTTACCTGTTCCACAGTCTTAGGGATTTAAATCAAAGTCTGGATCTTATTACAAAAAAAAAAAATGAAAAAGGATACAATTATTTTGTGGGCCTTGCTATGAATTGTTTTTAAACTACTAGAACCTACAGATGCTATTCTGTGCTTGCTATACTAGACTTTTTTATAGAACTACTGTAAGGGCTAAGGGCTATAGAACTCATTTTGCTCTGCTGTAAAGCCTTACAGATTGAGGTCAAAGGTCCAGATTACTGCATGGGATAGAAAGGGGTAGCTAAATAGGGCTACTATGCAGAAAGTAAAATTAACAGTGTTATTAGAATATTGATCAGTCCTACACTTATGATGACCAAAGAAGACATCAAATGGAGCCAATTGCTGAATATGCACACTAGACAGTAATGCAAACAGGGACAGGGAAAGGATTTTGCTGAATGGAGCTGTGATAATTTATATTTTCAGTTCATGATGAGAGGAAGCAAGATGCAGAAGTTGAAGAACTCTGACTTGAGCTGCTTGTCTATAGCAGAATTAATAGATTCTTAAGATGTGCTGATAACTGCCATATACAGTAATTGTGAAAGTAAGCTCTTCTAGGCATTGCTCTGTGCAACACAATGTAGACAGAGATAGGATACCCATTTTATTGAGTGGAACTGCTTTTGCTTTGAAGTTTATAATAATGGGAAAGCAAGATACAGTGTTTTAAAATAATTGTGGTAAGCAACTTTTGGCAGCGTAGTGATGGGCGTAAAAGGGCATGACAGGAGTCATAAGGAAGAAAATGGTAGTGAAATTTAATTCAGGTTCATGGTGGGAGACACAACTCCTCAATATTCAGGGTAGAACTTTATCAGCAGACACATTATTTCAAAGAGTTATTCATTTGCTTATGTGTTTGCTTTGGTCTTTTTTGAGGTTGTGCCCTGTTGTTCTCATATATATT
This sequence comes from Protopterus annectens, assembly GCF_019279795.1. Classification (NCBI taxonomy): domain Eukaryota; kingdom Metazoa; phylum Chordata; order Ceratodontiformes; family Protopteridae; genus Protopterus; species Protopterus annectens. The sequence continues at coordinate 1,234,543,124 of NC_056747.1, forward strand.
TTATTACTATTATTATTATTATTATTATTTAACTTTATTTTTTGAAAACTATACCCACCTGACCTCTGAGGAATCTTTTAAAAAGTACTGTCTGCCTGTTGGTACAGAAGGTTAAAGCTGTGACTTGTAGTTCCTGTGGTACAAGGTTTGATTCCCTCATTTGTCTAATGTGAGACCTTAAGCAAGTCACTTAACCAGACATTATTCCTAGATCACCCCTGAAAAGAGACCGCATGTCCATTGGACCTTCGTGCTTATCAAATTGATATTATTACTTAATATTTCTGTTACATCCTTCCTCTGCTTAGAGCTCATAGGTTCATAGGTTCATAGGTTCATAGGTTCATACTAGGCTATCTGCCCTGGGGCAATTATAAGCCTAGCCCGATTCTGTATGGCTTACGCCACCCCTTGATTTGAGTATACTGTGCCCTTTTTAAGGTTTAGTTTACTGTGCCTCTGTCTAATAGTGACACGGGAGTAATCCCTGGGACAAACCTACGATCCCCCATCCACCTGTCGAGATTCTTCTTGAAGAGATTCAGTGAGGTGCTCTGCCTCACATGAACTGGAATTCTATTCCAGAGCGAAGGGAGCCTCTGGGTTAAGAACCTGTCCCACCAGCAAGTTCTATTTATTTCTGTGCTGAGGTTCAAGTCCCTCGAGCGTGTGGCTCTAAGGGATTTAGATTTACTGAGGTGGAGCATGTCCATTAATTCTGGATTTGACATAGCTTTGTATGTCAGGCAAAGATCGCCTCGAAGTAGGCGGTATGCAACTGAGTAGAGCTGGAGTTTTTTTAACCGAGCAGCATATGGCATCTGTTTGAGACCCTTGATCCTCTTGGTGAGATACTTTTGGGGTCTTTCTAATTGCTGCAGGTGTCGGGTAAGGTACATCCCAAAAGGGGCATTGTATTCTATGATGGGCCTGATGAGGGATGAATAAAGGGGCACGATTACCTCTCTTGATCTAAATGTGAAACCCTTTGTGATGAGGTGGGCTATGTAGAAGATCTTTCTAACCACTTTGGCAATGTGGTTTTCAAAGGAGAGATTGCTATCAACTTGGGTCCCCAGGTCCCTAATAACTTTCTCTGTACTTAATGGGTTTCCACCTATGTGGTAATTTGTGGGCACATTGTTTTTGCCAAAGGGTATGACTATACATTTTTTGGCATTTAGCTTTAAACCATGGCGCTGGCACCAGTTATCTGTCTCTGTGAGACCTTTTTGAAGGATGTTTGTGTCAGCTGGAGAGTCGATTATGGCACCCAGTTTGCAGTCGTCTGCGAACTTGGTGAGCCATAGTCCTCCCACGTTTGCCTGTACCTCGGAAAAGTATATACCGAACAAGAGTGGTCCCACGACAGAACCCTGTGGGACACCACTTGTGACCGGTTTCGAGTCTGACATGGCTCCAGCAACTCTCACTCTGTGGGTTCTGTCTTTGAGCCAGTTTGCGACCCATCTTGTGACATGGGGTTTATATTTAAGCTGGATAGCTTATCTATGATGCCCGAGTGGGTATTGTGTCAAATGCCTTTGCAAGGTCCAGATAGGCTGTGTGGACTACCTTCCCTTCATCTATGGCTTTGGTGACTGTTTTGAAGAAGTCAACCAGGTTCAAAAGGCAGGATCTGCCCTTGACAAAGCTGAACTGGGTAGGATCTAGTGTCTGTAGGTCCCCAATGTCTTTGTTTATAAGCTCCATGATGATCCTCTCCATAGCCTTGCAGACTAAGCTAGTCAGGCTTATGGGGCAATAGTTTCCAGGGTCCTTAGAGGCTCCACCTTTGTGGAGTGGGACCACTGTTGCTGTACGCCATTCTGTGGGCACATATCCTGTAGTGAGGCTGAGATTGTATAGCTGTTTTATTTGAGGGATTAGTTCCTCTTGGAGTTCATGTAGGACGCAACCTGGGACGCCCCCATGTAAGCAGTGTTTTTTTCTTTGGAGAGGGCAGCCTTCACCTGAGCATCAGAGATGTTTGGGAGGCAGCCCTCTGCCGGGATAGGTACTTGCTCTTTTGGGGGGGAGGGGGTGGAGAAGTTTGCACTGAACCTGTCTGCCAGGATATTAGCGATGTCTGTGGGTTCAGTGTATTTTTTGTCACTTAGAATCAACTCAGAACAAGTCTGGGAGTTGCATCCCAGGTTCCTAACATAACTGAAAAAAGCCTTATGATTGTCTTTGGTGTCCTGTGCAATGTTTCTCTCGAAGCTGGCCTTGGAGGATTTTATGAGGGATCGTAATTTTTTGCTAGTACTGATCAGAGATGGCTTCCCTATTAGGGATTTTGCTCTATCATGTAGTAGCTTCCTCCTTCTGTTGTACAGTTTATTTATGGCAGGGGTCCACCAGACTGGACGCCTGCCTTTGGATGATTGGGTCTTGGTTTTGTTTGGGATAGCATGAGCCATGCATTCCTGGAGATGTCCGTAGAATGCGTTTATATAGGATTCTGCAGTTTGGGCCATAGTTTCCACTGGCCCTGGGGCCTTGAAGGATTCCACTTCGGTTTTGAGAAGTGAGAAGTTCGCTTTTGAGAAGTTTTTCACTGTGGTTTTCTGGGCTGGGGGTGGGGTCGGGATGTGGACATCCAGTGAAATTAATTTATGGTCTGATCTTACCAATGAGGGATATACTTCTGGTGTGGAGCATAGAGTCCCCATGTTGGTAATGATCAGGTCTAGTATGTTGTCCCCTCTTGTGGGAGTGGTGACTAGTTGTTCCATAACATTTGAGTTTATAATTTCCAGGAACCTTTGGGGTAAGGTGCTGGGGCTTGAGTAGTGCTCCCAGTCAATGTTTGGGTAGTTGAAGTTGCCCAATATAATGGTGTTCGGAGAGATCTTCATGTTCTCCAATGTTTTCAGGAAAGCTGAGTGGGATTCCTGACTTTGAGAGGGTGGTCTGTAGGATGCTATAAACTGAAAAGCAGTCTTGCCCACTGTTAGTTGCACATGGATGGTCTCCGATACTTCGTGCAATGCCACTAACCTGGAGGTGTGGATATCCTTGATAAATATGGACACTCCCCCTCCTTTTGTGGTTTGGTCCTGGTTTTGGGGCCAAAAAGCATGATATGAGGTATAGCCTGGTAGTGCTGGGGTGCTCTCTGGAGCCTTGAACCAGGTTTCTGTCACTGCACAGATATCGATGTTCTCCATACTGAGGAGAGCTTCGAGTGCGTGCATCTTGAGGTTAAAACTTCTGGCGTTAAGCAGCATTACCCTTAGTTTCTTGTTCCTTGTGCTGTCTATGGGGGTGGGTTTGACTTTTGAGCCTTGCCTAAAAAAGGCACTATGGGGGTGGAAAACGCCTTTGCCAATATCCGAAAGCCCAGTGGTGACAGGTGCAAGCCGTCCCTAGCGAAGCAACGTGGCTTGTCGAGCATGTCATCCCAGGCTGTAGCAATGGAATTGGTTCTGAGGGTGACGTACTCCTTTTACACCAACTACCGATCACCCCCAGCCTACCCTACTCCATTTTTGCCCTGAGCCCTTGGCAGAAAACTCCAATCCCTCCCTATCTTGACCTTTGTCATTCATTTTTTTAAGATATTAGCTGACCCACAGCACACCTTCCACCTTACAATATTCTGCTAGTTTTCGTAGAAGACATATTCTGCTCTGCTTACAAAAGCTCGAAATTCTATTCTGATGTTCCACATGTCCTTGATGTTACTGATTTTTCAGAACTAGACTTCATATTTTTTTTTCTGGAAATCAAATAGTCAGCATTGTCATAACTGCAATAGCTTGAGTTATACTCTGTTCCAGCCTGCCTTACAGGAAATATGGGAAAAAAGCTAGGCATTGGAAACCTTGGGCAGCTGCACTGAAAGTCAGCCAGAAAACCAGCATTTGAAAAAACATAATGAGATAGCGTAAAAGTGTGTGTGTGTGTGTGTGTGTGTGTGGGGGGGGGGGGGACTTGTTAGTCTTGAAAAACATTACAATAAGTTATTTACTTCACATATAACAGTAGCCAACATGCAACTCGGTAGACTTCCTTATACTAAAAGAAGGACATTGGGGTAGAATCAGTGATTGCAAAGTCATCCCCAGTGAAACAGTCGGCCCTCAGCATAAACCACTGGCTGCTGAAATCAGCTGCACGTAATGGTGAGTGAAGGCTCTAAGGTCAACAGATACCAGACTGAAGACCTGGAAGTTGATTGGAGAGAAAGAACAACAGTTCAAGGAATTAACCAGGGATCTAGCACCTCAGGAAGATGAAGAAATTAGTTGGAGTTGAAGAAGAATGGCAGTACCTGAAAACAGCATGTGTGAGGACTACAGAACAGATATGTAACTGAGCCAGGTATGGAAATAAGGTACATAAGGATAACTTGGGGGTAGAATGCAGAAGTCCACGAAGTCATCAAAAAAAGAAGGAGTGCAGGAAAAAGTGGGAGATAAAAAAGACAGATCAGACTAGAAAGGAATACTGGTTGGCTAACAAAGAGGCTAATAAAGGAGTTGCAATAACAAGGAACAAGGCATCAGAGGCACTCTAACAGCTCCTGGAAAGTGACTCAGAAGATGGTGCAAAGAAACTATATCAGCTTGCAAGGCAAAGACAGAAAGATAAAGAAGATCGTCAGACACCCTTCATAAGGGATGCCAGCAACAACCTGCTCACCAGGCCACAGGACATTAAAGGCAGATAGAAGGAGTGCTTCCAGCAACTTCTGAATGAAGAAAACCCAACAGAAGCTATATTGCTCCAGACACAGCCTATGATGAGAGAAGAGGAGGAGCCCATCATAAAAGAACTGCATAGGTGGCAGTAGACTAAACACCGAAAGTGTGATACGAGACTTAGGGACCCAGGTGGACAGTGGTCTCACCTTCAATAACCACATTGCCACAAGAGTCAGGAAATCCTTCTATGTGGCACACCTCATCACTAAGGACTTGTCATCCAGAGAAAAGGTCATTGTCCCATTGTACTCATCCCTCATTAGACCCATTATAGAATACAATGCCCCGTTTGGTATGTACCTCTCAAGACATCTGCAACAACTGGAAAGGCTGCACAAAATACCTCACTAAAAGAATCACAGGCCTAAAGCAGATGCCCTATGCTGACTGTCTAAAAAATCTCCAGCTATACTCTGTCGCATGTCGTCTACTCAGAGGCGATCGTTGCTTAACATACAAGGCCATGTCAAACCCAGAGCTGTTGGACATGCTACACTTAAAGAAATCCCAATCCTTCAGAGCCACACACTCCAGGGATCTAAACCTTGTCATCACAACAAAACATACTGGAGGGATAGGTTTCTGAGCAAGAGACTCCCCAGACTCTGGAAAAGACTGTCCATACATGTCAAGCAGAGGGCCTCTTTGGCCCTCTTCAAAAGGAACCTTGACAATTGGATGGGAGTTGCCCTGCTAGACAGGGGTCCAGGGAAGTAAATATTTTGGGAAGAAATAGCCAGGGAATTGTTGTGGCTAGGCTTGTATAGGCCCTAGGGCCAATAGCCTAGTACCAACCTATGAACCTATAAAGAAAATGACATCAGAGAAAGTAGCAGTCTTAATTGAGGTCACAGCAGTTATGATAAAGATACTAGGAGAGACAGGGGAGAAATGGATCCTGAGGGTACTCATAGCAGTATGGAGAGAAAAGCTTATCCCAGCTGACAGGAGAATAAGTATACTAGTTCAAATGTTCAAGAACAAAGGGGACATTCACAACTGTGGACAGCATAGAGATATCAAACTCCTGTCACACTGTATGAAAGCTCTGTAAGAGGGTGACTGACAAATGAATATGTAGAGTAGTAGAAAAAAGATGGGAGACCAGTTCAGATTCAGATCAGGATGCAGCACAACTGACCCAATGTTTGCAGGTTTGGCAAATAGTTGAGAAGAAGCTAGAGATGAGGAAAGAGTCTAATTGGGTACTCCTAGACTTGGAGAAAACTTATGACAAGGTCCCAAGAAATTTGATTTGGGCAGTACCATGGTGGTGGTGTGAAGATGCAGAAACATTGGTAGAATTAGTGCAGGCTACGTATAAGGACGCAATGATTAGGCTACAAACAGTGCTTGGTCTCACAAAGGGGTTCCCAGTGGGAATAAGTGTACACCAGGGATCAGCTATGAGCCCACTGCTGTTCACACAGGTGAAGGACTATATTAGCAAACAGGTCAGAGGGGACAGGTCAACAAATTTGCTGTATACAGACAATGTGGCATTACAAGCAGACTCTGAGCAAGAACTTCAGCAAAAGATAGGGGAATGGAATTCAAAACTGAAGTTACATGAGATGAAACTAAGTACAGACAAGACAGCTGTAATGGCAGGAAATAGTGTTGTTCAAAAGAAGCTGAGAACTGGAATAGAAGGGAAAATAGTGGAGCAGGTTAACAGCTTCAAGTATCTGGGAGGAGAGGTGGAGGAAAAGGGAAGTCTGAATGAGGAGGTCAAAAACTGAATCTGAGGGGCTGCAGCCAACTGCCACAGAGTGTCTGGTGTAGTATATGACAGAAGAATGCCAAAGAAGCTGAAAATAAGGTGCAAAAAAACATGGTGCAAAAAGTACTAATGCATGGTACAGAAACCTGGACAGTAAAAGCAGAAGGAAGCTAGAGGTGATGGAGATGAAGTAACTGAGAAAGGTGGTAGGATGCACAATGGGGGACACATGAAGAAATGAGGACATAAGAGCAGAAGCCAAAGTAACTCCAATTGCAGAAAAGGTAAAAAAGCAAAGATTACAGTGGTTCAGCCACATATGCAGAAAAGCAGAAGACAATCTGCTGAAGGAGATTTGGGAAAGACAGGAAGAAGGCAAGAGGAAACAAGGGCATCCAGCAAAGAGGTGGATGCATTATGTGAGAGAAGACCTGTGAAGTCAGGCATGACTGCCGAAAAAGGCAGGAGAGTGGCATTGAATAGACAGAGATGGCAACAGTTGACATGACATCTCAACCCCATGTAGAAAATAGGAAAAAGGGGGTTGTTGATGATGATGATGATTTCTTTATAAGCGATGCAAGCATATCCCTTGTATAGTCTAATGAGTCTACAGATACCTCTAAAAAGGTATGGAAAAGACAGCACTCAGCTTCTTTGCTCAAGAATTCTGCACAAGGGTGGAATAATTGCGGATACAAAGGCACAAAATCATGGGTGATTTGAAGATATTATTCTAATTCACTTATTTAACAGAATAACAGATTTTGCATCAACAAGCATTTTCTGAAGAATAAGAAGTATGGAACTCCAATGTCTGGCATTGTTAGTTGACTGTGATTTACCAGAAAACCTCAAAACGCCACAAGGGACAGGACAAAATTTTGAGGCAATATCAAGATAAATAATCATTAGCTAAGACGCAACAGAAATATCAAGTTAGTGCTAATAAAGGCATTAGAAAAGCGTTAGAAAAACAAACATATCTGACTGAATTTCAGCATAGTTTCAGACATTGATTAGTAGTTTAGTTTTTTTTCTTTTAAAATGCTTCAGGAATGCCAGTGAACTTGTGTTGCTGGAGGCTCATTTCACAGTCAGTTATAAGGTTGTACTTTAGCCAGTATTAAAACAGAAAGTAAATATGTATTTGTCTTACAAGGATAGAAACCAGCAGTCTTATTCCGTGAATAAATCATTTATAAATTAAGAAAACCAAAGTACAATTCCATAGATACAAAGGGCAATGTTAAAGGATACAGAGGTGATATTAAACAGTCATTTATGTTTTATTTCAATAAACATCTTTATTAAATTATCACATATGACAAAGGCAATGTTACATTTATATAAATGAAAAACAAACAACATCGACACCACTTTAGTTGCAAACATTATACATCACAGACACCATTGAAACAACTGTAACTGCAAACATTATACATCACTTATAATCTATCCAGTCGTTGTCAGTTAAGCATTATATGGCTCATTCAAATCTTGCCTCTTAAACCTCGTTCCTTCTCGGCATATATTGTTCCCACAATTCCCATTTTCTCCTATGTAGTTTGCTCCATCCCTTTTCTAAAGATCCCAATTCCCGTTGTTTTATCTCTGTTACTAAATTCACTACTTCTAGGAAAGCTGGTCTAGACTTTGATTTCCATTTTCTACTAATTGCTTTTTTGGCAGCCCTCATAATTAGACTCAGCAAGACATTACTATGTTTAGGCAATTCCGATTCTGTATCATAGCTCAAAAAAATCATCTCACAGTTAATTCAATCTGCTCATCCAGCATCTCCGACACAGTGGTCTGCATGGAATCCCTAAAGTCAGCCAGCTCATTACACTCCCAAAAAATATGTTCTCAGCCACTTCTTTCTTGTCCATCACACATCCAGCATTTGCTATCCACCTAAGGAAAAATTCTCTGGAGTCTACTTGGGGTATAAAATACCTATGCAAACACTTCCAAGCAAAGATCCTAAATCTTCTAGACTTTGTTGCATTTTCTGGGAGATATACATATATCCCCCCATTGTATGTTTGTGAATTGTTTATCCAGTCTCTCTTCCCAATCCTTTCTAAGCTCTTCTGATTGACCCTTATAATTATCATGCAATATTGTCTATACTTTGCTAATTATTCCTTTTTTTTAATGGCAGCCTCTGTTCTAGATTCTGTTAAAAACTCTACCAGTGCTGGTTTTTCATTTAGAACCCCCTTAGTTCTTTCTTTTTGCTTTTACTCTATCAATCTTCAACAGGAAAGGCAGTCTCTAACATGCAGTCCAAATACATTTTTGCCCCCTTCCCATTCTATTACCTTTCCCTTTCTACTTATTTGCTCCCAATACTTTGGCTTTTTTGCCAGTTTTTTCCAATATAGTTCAGCCCCCTCTTGCCTCTTATCTGTATCCCTAACCACAGTCATCCCTATTGGCAGAATCTCTTTTCTCAATTATTGTGTTGGTTTAGTTCTTAGAATACTCCCTGCTATTTTATGAATATAATATTCTGCATGATTTTTCTTGTTCTCCTTAAGAGTCTGTATCCAAAATCCCAAGCTGTCCTTATTTCTTGATCCCCCCCCATATCATCATCATTCCTTTCCACTTTGAATTATAGTTTTCTGCTTGTGCTATGTATAAGAGCCTTAACAGTGTTGCTCTAAAATACCCTTCAAATTGAGTAATCCTAGTCTACCTTGTTCTATTGGAAGAATCAGCTTATACCACTTGACCTTTGCTGTTTTCCCTTCCCAGATAAAATCCTTCATCTCTTTTTTAATTGCTATCCACAGCTTTCCTCTGGTTGATAAAAATATGCCTGACCTGTGTATAAGACTAAAGGGACTAAAAACATTTTAATTGCTTGTATCTTAGTATACACACACACACACACACACTTATATATATATATATATATATATATAAACAAAGCTTCCAGTTTCTCAATTTTTGTATTACCTTCTGTTTAGTCTCTTCCCACATATCTTTAGCTGCCACAGTAGAGTAATTTCTAATCCATACTCCTAAGTATTTCATTTTATTATGTCCCCATAAATATGGATATTGTTGGACCAATTCGTGTGTGGGTACATAATTTGCCGTTATTGTCTTTGTTTTAGCTTCATTAATTTTGTATCCCAAGAAGATCTGAAACTGCCTTAAAATGTTCCACAGCACTGTAATGTCCCTTTCTGGTTTTGTCATGTATAAAATAATATTGTCTGCAAATAGAGCCAGTTTTTCCCGACTACCATATCAATTAAGTCCTTGAATTTCTGTGTCCCTTATTTTCTTTGCCAATGGTTCTAAATATAATGCTAACAACAAACAGGAAAGTGAGCAACCCTACCTGGTTCCTTTACTCAAGCAGAAGTTATCAGAGAGAACCGCACCCAGTTTAATTTTCACCTCCAATCCCTTATATATACTCCTAATCAGCCTCATAATTGTATCAGGGAAAGCAAATGTTTCCATTGTCCTGCTCATGAAGTCCCACTCTACTCTGTCAAATACTTTCTCTGCATCAAAACCCACCAATAACAGTGATATTTTCTTACATTCTGCTTCCCTCTGGGTCATCAGTGTTGTATTAATATTGTCAAATATTTGCCTCCCCTCCACAAAGCCACACTGATCCATATCTATCAATTTTGATATCACTTTTGCTATTTTTTAGCCATTATAGACATAAATACTTTATAATCTTGGTTTAATATTGAACTGGATCTGTATGAAACTGGATCCAATGGCTCTTTACCCTCTTTAGGTATTATCGTTACCATCGCCTTCTTGTAGGATGTCGGTACTTCTCCTCCTCTTAAAATACTGCTAAACAAAACATTTCAGATCTTTATCAGTTTTTTCCCTCATAGCTTCCAAACTTCCCCAGAAATACCATCCATTCCTGGGGGCTTTCCTGTACATTGGTTAAACATCGCCATTTTTATCTAATTTCTTCCTATCCTAACTGTTAGTAATTGAGCCTTATCTACCTCTAACTTTGGCATATTTAATTATTTCATAAACATTTCCATTTGTACCTTTTCTTGATTTCCATATTTCTCTGCTTTATACAAATGTTCATAAAATATTTGAAACATTTCTAATACTTCAATAGGATCTTTTATCTTTCCTGTTATAGGCTCCCTAAGCTTGGTGACAGCCATTTCTACTTTCTGTTGCCTGAATTGTGCTAAAAGTTTTTGTGCTCTAGAATTATTATCAAAAAAGAGTTGCTTAACAACAATCTTTCTAAACTCATGCATATGATCAAGATAATCCCTTATTTTCTGTTTAGCATTCTGCAGTTGCTCTTTTTCTTGTTCTGAGAGATTCCCCCCTATTTTTCAAAATTTTAACATTTGTTAGTCCCTCTAAATAATTCTTGTTACTTCTTAGCCATATCTCATTTTCCTTTATTTCCACCCTAGATTTAAACTCCACTTTAATTTTATTCCACTCCCCAGCTAAATTTTCAGAAGAAATTTCTATCTTCTTTAGCAGCTCCTGAATTAATTCCAAAACCCATTCCTTAAATTCCTCCCTTTTCTGCTGATAGGTGGGAAAGTGCCAGTCTCATTTTTATTTCATTACCTTATAGGTTCATAGGTTCATAGGTTCATACTAGGCTATCTGCCCTGGGGCAATTATAAGCCTAGCCCGATTCTGCATGGCTTACTCCACCCCTTGATTTGAGTATACTGTGCCCTTTTTAAGGTTTAGTTTACTGTGCCTCTGTCTAATGGTGACACGGGAGTAATCCCTGGGACAAACCTACGATCCCCCATCCACCTATCGAGATTCTTCTTGAAGAGATTCAGTGAGGTGCTCTGCCTCACATGAACTGGAATTCTATTCCAGAGCGAAGGGAGCCTCTGGGTTATGAACCTGTCCCTCCAGCAAGTTCTATTTATTTCTGTGCTGAGGTTCAAGTCCCTCGAGCGTGTGGCTCTAAGGGATTTAGATTTACTGAGGTGGAGCATGTCCATTAATTCTGGATTTGACATAGCTTTGTATGTCAGGCATAGATTGCCTCAAGTAGGTGGTATGCAACTGAGTAGAGCTGGAGTTTTTAACCGAGCAGCATATGGCATCTGTTTGAGACCCTTGATCCTCTTGGTGAGATACTTTTGGGGTCTTTCTAATTGCTGCAGGTGTCGGGTAAGGTACATCCCAAAGGGGCATTGTATTCTATGATGGGCCTGATGAGGGATGAATAAAGGCACGATTACCTCTCTTGATCTAGATGTGAAACCCTTCGTGATGAGGTGGGCTATGTAGAAGGTCTTTCTAACCACTTTGGCAATGTGGTTTTCAAAGGAGAGATTGCTATCAACTTGGGTCCCCAGGTCCCTAATAACTTTCTCTGTACTTAATGGGTTTCCGCCTATGTGGTAATTTGTGGGCACATTGTTTTTGCCAAAGGGTATGACTATACATTTTTTGGCATTTAGCTTTGAACCATGGCGCTGGCACCAGTTATCTGTCTCTGTGAGACCTTTTTGAAGGATGTTTGTGTCAGCTGGAGAGTTGATTATGGCGCCCAGTTTGCAGTCGTCTGCGAACTTGGTGAGCCATAGTCCTCCCACGTTTGCCTGTACCTCGGAAAAGTATATACTGAACAAGAGTGGTCCCAGGACAGAACCCTGTGGGACTCCACTTGTGACTGGTTTCGAGTCTGACATGGCTCCAGCAACTCTCACTCTGTGGGTTCTGTCTTTGAGCCAGTTTGTGACCCATCTTGTGACATAGGGGTTTATATTTAAGCTGGATAGCTTATTTATGATGCCCGAGTGGGGTATTGTGTCAAATGCCTTTGCAAGGTCCAGATAGGCTGTGTGGACTACCTTCCCTTCATCTATGGCTTTGGTGACTGTTTCGAAGAAGTCAACCAGGTTCAAAAGGCAGGATCTGCCCTTGACAAAGCCGAACTGGGTAGGATCTAGTGTCTGTAGGTCCCCAATGTCTTTGTTTATGAGCTCCATGATGATCCTCTCCATAGCCTTGCAGACTAAGCTAGTCAGGCTTATGGGGCGATAGTTTCCAGGGTCCGTAGAGGCTCCACCTTTGTGGAGTGGGACCACTGTTGCTGTACGCCATTCTGTGGGCACATATCCTGTAGTGAGGCTAAGACTGTATAGCTGTTTTATTTGAGGGATTAGTTCCTCTTGGAGTTCATGTAGGACGCAACCTGGGATGCCATCTGGTCCCATGGAAGCAGTGTTTTTGCTTTGGAGAGGGCAGCCTTCACCTGAGCATCAGAGATGTTTGGGAGGCAGCCCTCGGCTGGGATAGATACTTGCTCTTTTGGGGGGGGGTGGAGAAGTTTGCACTGAACCTGTCTGCCAGGATATTGGCGATGTCTGTGGGTTCAGTGTATTTTTTGTTGTTTTGAATCAACTCAGAACAAGTCTGGGAGTTGCATCCCAGGTTTCTAACATAACTGAAAAAAGCCTTATGATTGTCTTTGGTGTCCTGTGCAATTTTTCTCTCAAGCTGGCCTTGGAGGATTTTATGAGGGATCGTAATTTTTGCTAGTACTGATCAGAGATGCCTTCCCTATTAGGGATTTTGCTCTATCATGTAGTAGCTTCCTCCTTTTGTTGTACAGTTTATTTAGGGCAGGGGTCCACCAGACTGGACGCCTGCCTTTGGATGATTGGGTCTTGGTTTTGTTTGGGATAGCATGATCCATGCATTCCTGGAGATGTCCGTAGAATGCGTTTATATAGGATTCTGCAGTTTGGGCCATAGTTTCCACTGGCCCTGGGGCCTTGAAGGATTCCACTTTGGTTTTGAGAAGTGAGAAGTTCGCTTTTGAGAAGTTTTTCACTGTGGTTTTCTGGGCTGGGGGTGGGGTCGGGATGTGGACATCCAGTGAAATTAATTTATGGTCTGATCTTACCAATGAGGGATATACTTCTGGTGTGGAGCATAGAGTCCCCATGTTGGTAATGATCAGGTCTAGTATGTTGTCCCCTCTTGTGGGAGTGGTGACTAGTTGTTCCATAGCATTTGAGTTTATAATTTCCAGGAACCTTTGGGCTACGGTGCTGGGGCTTGAGTAGTGCTCCCAGTCAATGTTTGGGTAATTGAAGTCGCCCAATATAATGGTGTTTGGAGAGATCTTCATGTTCTCCAATGTTTTCAGGAAAGCCGAGTGGGATTCCTGACTTTGAGAGGGTGGTCTGTAGGATGCTATAAACTGAAAAGCAGTCTTGCCCACTGTTAGTTGCACATGGATGGTCTTCGATACTTCGTGCAATGCTACTAACCTGGATGTGTGGATATCCTTGATAAATATGGAAACTCCCCCTCCTTTTGTGGTTCGGTCTGGGTTTTGAGGCCGAAAAGCATGATATGAGGTGTAGCCTGGTAGTGCTGGGGTACTCTCTGGAGCCTTGAATCAGATTTCTGTCACTGCACAGATATCGATGTTCTCCATACTGAGGAGAGCTTCGAGTGCGTGCATCTTGAGGTTAAGACTTCTGGCATTTAGCAGCATTACCCTTAGTTTCTTGCTCCTTGTGCTGTCTATGGGGGTGGGTTTGACTTTTGAGCCTTGCCTAAAAAAGGCACTATGGGGGTGGCAAGCGCCTTTGCCAATATCCAAAAGCCCAGTGGTGACAGGTGCAAGCCATCCCTAGCGAAGCAATGTGGCTTGTCGAGTATGTCATCCCAGGCTGACAGACACTGGATCCCCTTTGAATGACACCAAAATTTTAGCCAATTGTTAAAATCGATCATTTTGTCTTTGTACTGTGGCATCATTCTAGGTGAGGGTAAGATGCTGCTCAAGGTCAGGGTCATACCAGCCTGGGCTACATGATCAGAGAGCTCCTCTATGTCTCTTTTCATGTAGTCCAGGGAGGTACGTCTCAGGTCATTCACACCAGCATGTACAATGACTGAGTCATATTTGTATTTGCTTTGGAGTGACCTGAGTGCTTGCGTTATGTGGCGGATCCTAGCACCCGACAGGCAGCTCACCGTGACCTTCTCTTTATTCAGCCTGGTGAGCGGGACGTCAGTGTGTCTGACAATAGAGTCACCTATTACAAGAGTATCAGGTGTGTTATTTAGCCTTAAGGGCTGTGGCTGCTTGGCACACTGACTTTGTGGGCTATGTGTTGTGCGCATTTTGTTTTGAGGTAGCGTTTGCTTGGATGTCTGCTTTGGAGGTCTCTGTTGCTTAGGTATATTTTTATTTAGAGCCTCCGAGTATGTTTTTGTGTATTTATGTGTTTGGTTCGCTGATGTGGTGGGACTATGTGATACTGGAATTGTGTTGTGTGAGGTTACCTTCTCCTCCTGACTGGTTACACCAGTTTTGAGATGAGAGAGCTCAGCCACCAGTTTGGCTAAATAGTTGCATCTCTCACATATATTTGAACCTGTTTGGAGGAGGAGAGGGTTGTCCGTGTACATGAGACAGTTGTAACATTGCCTCAAAATTCCCAGATTCACCAGCTGGACTGGAGAGGAAACCATTGACTAACCTTTGGACATGCTAGAGTGATATAGGGAAACTGAATTTAAGACGGACCAATAGTGGACAGGGTAATCGTAGAGAGTATAAGAGTAAGTAGTGCTTATGGTTTAATAGTGCTAACTTGTAGGATTACTTAATTGGACCAGTGAAGGGCCTTAGAATGAGAATATGGTGTTTAAATTGAGAGATAGAGCAGTTCTAAGGGAAAAAGTGAAGAGCAGACTTTGTGGAGCCAGGAATAGTTTAAACCCAATTAGGCGGCGCTGCCCGCTGTTGCACTATGCACAAAAATGTGCAAAACCGCGCAAAAGAGGGTTTTAAGAGAGGAAGATGAAGGAGTTTTGGAATTGACCCAAAATGGCCAATAAAACTACAGTTTCAAGTCAGTAACCACTCCCACAGGGGCAGGCAGGCTGCTCAATGTTTTTCACTGCCACTGATCAACAGAGAGACTTCCCTTTAGCCCAAGCAAAAAATGGCCTCACAGAAACTTACAAACAGTTCAAGAACAGCAAGCCTGTAACTGAACTTTTTTAAATCTCAGAAAAGTGGGAAAAAAGCAAGATTTTTTTTGTTTTTTTGTTTTTTTCAGAGATAGCAGAAGTTCACAAGTATCAACAAGTTATAACAGTGCAGTAAATGACCCCACACAAGAGTGCTAGGCCAAAGACAGATAAAATGCAAGTTTTGAGAAAAAAAACGATTTTAAAAATAAGTGCAAACAGGAAATTCAGTAAACAGCTCTAGGTTGTGCTCTAAATACAGTTACTAATGCAGTTTTTTTTATTTGCATTTTTATTATAGTTATTATTGGCACATGATCTGAAATAGTTACTGGGTACATTTCAAGACCTTTAATTAAATGGACATGTTCCTGTAAGATATAAATTATATCTAGCCTAGCCCACTTTTTGTTTCTTGATGAATAATATATAAATTCACTTCAAAATTCTAGTATTGAATTTGCATCTTCCATGCCAAACATTTTCATACGTTTCTTCAAAAATCTACCCTCCTCTGCTATATTTTCCCTTCTAGGCCCTCAGACACATCTTCACTGTTGCAAACCAAATTCCAGCCACAACTTGGAAGTAATATTTCTTGTTGAAAGCTGATTATTTCTCTCAGAATTTTAGTCTTAGGTGGAATGTAAATTCATGCCAGTGAAATCTTCCTCCCATGCCAGTAGCCCCTTAGCACTATATATCTTCCATTATTATTTTTTTTCTTCTTCTTTCACTATTGGAGCTCCTCTTGCAATTACTATAAGTACTTCTCTTTTCCTTTGCCCCAGATATTCCACTGAATAACCATCCTGAAAACCTTTCTTTATTAAATTCACATATTCAGCTCTTTCCAGGTGTGTCTCCTATAGCATAGCTATTTGTACTCTACATATTTTACTATATTTCACCAATCTTTCTTTTTTATATTTATCTGTAAGACCATTCAGATTGAAAGACATTACAGAAAGTGTAATTTTCTTATACAGTTGTTATTACCACCTTTTATGTATAACTGCTTTTCTGTTAATTATCTAGTTCCAACTTTTATGTTACATACATATACTGTTTGGCAGGTTGGTCTTTTATACAGTTGTTTCTTGTCATATCCATTTGAGCCTATGCCACATCTTGCATAACTTTTTGGGGTTTTTTGAAAGCCCTCAAACAGAACAAACAAACGCACCCAAAAACTATTTACTTAATAATAACACACAAAACTATGTACAGCTTCAGATATTGAAGTTTTTGCTTCCTAATATGGACACAAGTTTTACACTGATAGCCAGACAGACATGCTGAAGTTAACAAAAAAGAAAGGTTAGTCATGCTAAGATGCATGGTGCAGCCTGTGCTATTAGATGATTTTGTCTATCTTTATAGCTTTTCCAGCTGAGAAAACACTTGCATGCTTTCAGTAAACACTTTCTGCAAGCTATTTCTCTTTATCAAATTGTCTTCTAGTGTCATGAGAATCAGACACAAAACTTCTAAGGGTAGCTTGTTTAGCAGAAAAAAGCCTTATAATATTCAATATGCTTTTTCATTTACATGCTTTGTAATAAACTTGTTACTGGATAATACCTAGGGTCTCAATCTAGTCATTTCCCTATGCAAGCATGCGAAAAAGCACACAGATTTTTCTTTTGTCCTACTCTCTTAACCAGACCTTTCCTCTCTCCCCTATTTCTCTTCTCTCCCTCATTTTTTACATAGCAGTGCCTACATTTCTTAAAACTGAACAAAGAAAATGAGAGAAGAAGGGAGAAAAAAATAAAAGCACCTGTTTATATTAGTATCCCCATTTAATTTAAATCCCTCCCAGCTGGAAAAAAAACCCTGATTGCTTTCAGAGAACATTATGTCCTAGCCAATTTCTCTTTTCTTTTTTTCCCCCTTTCCCTCAGCCAATCCCCTTCCATCAGACTGTTTCCAGTTTCTCTTTATCAGATTATCACCATGGAGACATGAGAACCAGACAGCCTGTTTCTCTTTATCAGATTGTTTCCATGGAAACATGAAGAGCAACTGCAGAATTGCTATTAAGTATACATGCATTTGCTAGAAAAACGCCTCATAATATTCAGTATTCTTTTTCATTTACTTGCTCTTTCTTAAAACTACTCAAGCTAAGGTCCTTATTGCAGTTATTTCCCCATATAAGAATGAAAAAAAAATGCATTCATTTGTACTTTGTCATGCCTTTTTAACCAGGCTTTTTTTTTACATTGCATTGCCTATATTTCTCAAAACCATACAAGAAGAAAGAGAGAAGAGGGCAGAAAAAGAAAAAAAAAAACAGCAGCACCTGTTTACAACCCTCATTACAATTAAAAATAGCATGAAAATAAAACTATACACCACAAATACAATAATATTAAGAAAAGAAAATGTTTTCTTTACTTATAGCTAACATGACATGAAATAGGGTATATATTTTAGAGTCACCCAGAAATTCAAAAAATTTTGAAAAGGCCAATATCTTCAGATTTTCTTGTTCTGTCATATTTCACAAATATAATTATTGCATTGTAATCCCACAGTGAGTTATTGGTTTTATTACTGTACTTCTCCATCGCCCAAACCCTGTCTCTGCTTCATTTCCAACATACTCTTCATTCTTCTAGTCAACTCTCATGCTCCCTTCCTTCTCCCCAACATTTTCCATTGAAATACTGGAAAAGGTTTCACAGCTACAGTCTGTCTGTGGTCTTTATTATAAGAAGAACAAGAAGCAGAATCTCCTTCTGTTTCATAGCTGACTTTTAGTTGTACAAACTTTTGTATTTCCTCCTTAGCATGCACTTCATCAAAAATGATTTTGTCCCTACAGGGAAGAATACCTTAAAGACAGATGGATACAGCAGTTTGAATCTCACACCTGCATCTTGACATTCAGCGAATAGTGGAATGAATTTACTCCTCTTCTGCCTGGTGTACAGTGAGTAATCATTCTCCACAAATACTCTGCTGTCACCCACTTTTAGTATTTTGTCCTTCTACCACAGTTTTGTCAGAATCAGCTCCTTCTGCTGGTAGAATTGCATCTTTACTGTTAAAGATCTAGGCTGCTTTCTTATAGTTAGATATGGAGCATACAGACAATGTCCCATTTCAACTAACAACTCCTGCTATGGAATACCAGTCCAGTTGCTTATTTGTACTTTCATAAAATTAATGTAGTCTGTTCCTTCCAGCTTTTCTGGTATAGCTGGAAATCTCAGGTTTTCCCTACGTGCTGTGTCCTCTAATGCTATTATTTTTTGAAAGATCTGCCCCTGAGCAATCTCATATTCAGCCAGTCTTTTCTTCATTTTGATCTCTGATTTTTGCAGCTTTATCAGCTCATCTGAATATCTGTTTAAAGCTTCTTCCATTTTTCCAGCCTTTTGTTGTTTGTGTTGATATACTCCATCAGTGTTTTATTTAGTTTAACCAGGTCTATATGCAGTTGTCTTATATCTTCTTGTAGGTTATTGGAAGTCATGTCTGTAGGTTGCATTACTTTTTGCTGAACAGCTGCAGAACTTTCCCCAGTCAGTGTTTCTTCCTCACTTTTTGTAGCTGATTTTTTTCCCCAGCTCTTCTATATTTCTTTATTCCTGGCATCCAGGTAGTATACTTACTAGTCAGTTACTGAAATTTCCCCATCACAAGTCTACTGGCCTTTTCTGCTGAGTTTCTGTTTTTACACTGGGAGAGCTAGAAACAAGCTGTTACTCAGTGTGTAGCCATCTTGGAAGTCAAACAGCCATTAATGGTAATCATTTAAACAGAATTCTTAAGAGAAGCAAAATCTACACAGGTAAATTTCGATCACACTTAATAAAACAGCTTTCTTTATCATTAAGGTCCTCCTTTTACAGCATTGAAAGTATAGCAAACACATTCCATGCATTAAAAGACACAATGACAATAGCTAGTCCATATCAAAAAAGTTTGTTCAGTCTACAAAGTCATTTATTCAAATTGTTTACAGAGTGAAGAAAGAAAGAATGCTAAAAAAGCCCTACTGGATATTGGGGCTGCTGCTCGATTAAAAAATGTAATCATAATTAATCACGCAATGAAAAATTTTAATCAACACTAACTGCATATTAATCAACATTTTTTACTTCATGCATGTTAGTCTAGCACTTTATTATAAACTGAGAGTGAATGAAAAAAAGACAAGACAAAAAAAAAACAAAAAAAGAACAAGACATTGATGTTGTCACTTACTTTATTTTTTCAGCCAATTACTTAAGCAGACCAGTTTATTTACATTAGTTGGTTTAAGGGATGCTCTTTTTTATTGACAACATATCCACACACCGAAAACAAGCATTCACAGGGGACAGTAGTTGCTCGGGGTGCTAAATATTTTCTGGCTAACTTAGCCAGGGCTGGGTAGCTGTCCTTGTGTAGCTACAACCACTGCAATGGATCAGAGTCAATGTCAATTTGTTTTTCAAGTCTGTATCACTCAACAACTGCTTTTTCAGAGGAAGAGAGAGGCATCAGTGGCTCATCTTCAGAGTCTGATGAAGGTTCATGCATTCGCATTCTCTTTGTGAGTGGTTCTTCTTGTTGTTGATGATTACCATGTTGATCAGAGTGTTCCACAAGAACTTCCAGCTCTTGCCAAACCTTGTGTCTTTTGTTCTTTTGCGGGCATTTAAGATTTCTAAAATGTGGGTCCAGTCCAGTTGCAATTTCTAATCACGAAAGTTTGAAATTCAGTTTGCGTTGTTGTAGCTCCATACAAAAATGCTTCTTTGAAATGTATGATGCTAGCAGGGTCATCATCAGATACTACCATTTTGACTTCAAGGTGGCAGAGGGTTGGAAGTATCATTGAGCAGGAAACATACTGATCTCCTCTCAGTAATTCTGCAGCATAGCAACAGGGATTGAGAACCTTTTGTACCAGATGCAGTTTCTCCCACACTGTCTCCATTTGTAGAGTGAGCTTGTATTTATGGCCTGGCTGTGCTAGAGATTTTAGCACAGCTTATTTGTTGTTTAGAAGTCATTTGATCATCTGAAGAGATGAATTCCAGTGTGTAGGAACATCCTGAATTAACTTTTCCTTTCACTGATACAGTTGCACCTGCTGCATTGTCAACTCAGCACTGTTCACAGGACTGTGTTTAAAGTGTGCCACAACTCTGTGGCATTTAGCTATGAGGCTTTCAATTCCAGACTCTGCAACTGCTTTATTTATAGACAACTGAAGGCTGTGTGCTGCACATGGCATGTTCTGAAATGGCAGTCTTCCTAGAGCAGATGTCACATTACGTGCATTGTCCATGCCAAAAATAGTCACTTTCTCATAAATGTCCCATGATCTCACCACTGAAGAAAAGGGCTCTGCACTGTTTTCTGAATAGTGTCATTCTTCAATTTGCTTAGCACACAGTGCAAAGAAGTGAGAAACCCACTCTTTCTCAAGGAAATAACTAATGCCAAGGTAGCTATCATTAGCCATGGACAACCAATAGTCACCTGCTAAAGCTGCAAATTCAACTCCTTCCATAACCTGACTTATTTTCTCTTGCTCTTGCTCATACAAAGCATCAATTCTATTGCTAATGATGGACCTGGAAGGCAAAGTTTATGACAGATTTCCACTGGTGACAAGAATGATGTCATGGAGACCTTCATCACTGGCAATGTCAATCGGTCGACTATTCTCAGCAATCCATCTTGCAATGGCTTTAGTAATGTTGTTGTATTTCCCTTGAACCATTGGTTTTGCCATCTCCTGAAGTTCAACTTATATAGTCAGGAGATGTGGTGATTCAACTTTAGTTGACAATGCAGCCAATGTTGATGGCTCATTGTGAGCAATAAATGCATGCTTGGTTCACAGCTGATAATTCAGTGACGAATTGCTATGATGATATTTAAACTCATTCTTGCAATATTTGCAAACCATGGTATCACTACTTCTAAAAACAAACTTTCCGTTCAAAATCAACCTTTGATTCCATTTTGAACTAATTCAAAAGTAGTCACTTTCTCATAAATTCCCCATGATCTTGCCACTGATGAATAATGTTGTTCCACTTGAACCATTTGAACCAACTTCCATTTGTTGTTCATGAAAGGAAGACTGGAAACAACACCGGAAATGATCAAGTGAAGCTAACCCGGCACTGCTTACTTAACACATGAATTAGGATCATAGAATCATATGAAGTTACTAGGCTAAGGGCCCTAGGGCCCTTACAGGCCTAGCCAAGTTCTACCATTCTTTCCACAACCAGCACCTATTGCCTCTGTCCAAGAGGGACACAGGTGGAACCGCCGGGTAGAATTTACGGTTACCCATCTAATCGTCCAGATTGCATTTGAAGAGAGACAATGAGGTGCTCTGTTTGACATGAAGTGGGAGTCTGTTGCAAAGGTGTGGTAATCTCTAGGAGACAAATTTGCCCCTCCAGCAGGTTCTATTAATGTCACATACCAGGTTAAGTTCTTTAGAGCAAGTAACCTGTATACCATTTGACTTGTGGATACGCAGCATTTCCAATAAAGCAGGGTCAGAGATTGTCTTATATGCAAGGCAGAGATTACCTTTGAGTAGTCTGTATGAAACAGAATAACGTGACAGTGATTTCAGATGATCCATGTAGGACAACTGCTGAAGACCTTGAATTTTTCTTGTTTGGAACCTTTGTGGTCTCTCGAATTGCTGCAGGTGCTTTGAAAGGTACATACCAAAAGGGGCATTTTACTCAATTATTGGGATGATGAGGGAAGAGTACAGGCAG
Organism: Protopterus annectens; assembly: GCF_019279795.1. Classification (NCBI taxonomy): domain Eukaryota; kingdom Metazoa; phylum Chordata; order Ceratodontiformes; family Protopteridae; genus Protopterus; species Protopterus annectens. The sequence goes on from NC_056747.1 coordinate 1,234,565,323, forward strand.
GTTATAACTTTTTATTTTCTGGAGGCAATACCCTTACTTATGAAATGAGCAACACAGAATGCCCTTCTTACCACTGTGGAGAAATGGTGATCAAAGGTAAGGTTGTTCTCAGCTTGTGTGCCCAGGTCTCTTACCACTGAGTGCATACTTAGGGTGTTGAGTTGCAAATAACGCACATAGCTGCTGTGTTAAAAATTTTAATCGCCGATAATTCGTTCTGCGTTAATAACACATGTTAATGGTGATTAATCAGCAGCCCTACTGAATATGTATCCAGACTCAAAGTTCAGATTAGTTCAGTGTGTAATGGAATCTATTTCACCACTGGAATCTAAGCACAAATGTCATTATAGCCTATAGGCTCATATGGCCCTGCTGTTCATAGCTGAATTTCTTTGAAGCATAACAGCTATAAGCAGACAGGGCACCACCTCAAAGTTTACCATCAGTGTTAGCCCTCAACCTCAGTAATACAGAAGCAGTGAGGGTGTGGCTCATAACAATGGAACAAAACAACTCCATACATTAGCTCAGTGATGCAGTATGAGTTAGCAGTGCAGCTTTATTTACTGTTCATAGTGACTACAAGCCCCAGCCAATCTCACACAGATTGGCGCTTAAAAGTTAGGTTCAAAAGTACCAGTTTGATGGAAGTCTGCAACTGAGTTTACTTCCCTAGAGTAAAGCATGATCAGTCAACAGAAAAACTGTATTTTTAAAGCTGACTAGCCCCAGTGGCACTGAAAGAATGGTATTGAAAGCTACTGTAATCTATCAGCAAATCCTTAATCACCCAGTAAGCCTTTCACACACAAGCTACCATCACAGCTATAAAGCTCCCATTCCCTGTTATAATACATCACCTTTAAGAATAGGCTGGAAGTTTATTTATTTAATCAAATTCATTTGCTGAGGTAGAGCATTGATCAATTCTGATGAATATCACTCAGCCTGGGCTAAAAAACTGGCAAGACATACGAAATAGACAAGAATACAGTATCGCATATGTGGCAGTAAAACAGTACAATGGTAGAATAATGCTTAGGATACAAGGTAAATGCAATGTATTACTTTACAACATGTAAAAAAAAGTTTCAAAACATTTGAGAAATTAGAGTAGAGTAAATTAGAGATATGAAAAGGAGCAAAGGATCTTAGTGGCTGAATTAGAATGGTGACGAGTGACAGTAGATTTAAGTAATGTGACCTGAAAGTAATAGGTACATTCTATTTGATTACCTGTGATTTTAGTAGAGAATGGAACTTGGAATAAGAAGACGAGTCTTTAATTTCAGGTGGGAGCCACTCCCACTGTTTGGGCCTGAGAATTGAGAACCCGTGGTCAAAGATATGTAGCTTGGAGTGTGGGATTTGTGTTTTAGGGCCTGAGTGGTTTAAGTTTCTTAGATTGTATATGCTGGCATGTCTTATTAGTTGTTATGTTAAAGGAGGTAGAGTATGTTCATGTACTAGTTTGAAGAGTTGGGATCCTAGGATCAAATCTGCTCTTTGGTTAACTGAGAAACTGTTTGCATTTTGTAGTGTTATACAGTAGTGTTCAAACTGTTCATGTCTTGGGGAGTGTGCAATAAATCTGCATATTTTACTTTCTAGTGTTTGAATAGTGGAGGAGTTTTTAATAGATGCTGTTGATATAAGACAAAGGCTGAATTTGAGTTGTGAGAGTAGGATTCATTTCCATATTGCAGACTTGTTGAAATGTGAGAGGAATTGGGAGATTTTTGTGCCCAGAAAAGTAAGGGATTATTTTTTTATGTGTATTATCAAGATACAGGTGGAAGCTGATTGAGGGGTTTAACCAGAGACCAAGATACTTAAAAGAGGAGACTTGCTCTAATGCATGGATGTTCTGATCATATATTGCATAGTTTTCTTCGATTTGCTATGTTTTTGTTTCGTACCAAAAATCATAGATGTAGTTTTGGATGCATTTAATATGAGCTTTTTGTAGTAATCCACTCCCTGAAGAAATAAAAGTCAGCTTGCAGATCTTACTATAAGGTAGTTACAGAGTGGTTGGAGTGATAGAGTACCATGTCATCTGCATAGAGGAGGAGTGGAAGGTAAGATAGATCAAGTGGAAGTTTACTGATGTACATAGAGAACAGAAGGCAGCAAGAATAGATCCCTGAGGTACACCTTTGAGTAGTGTTGAAGAGGTATGTGGTGTGCACCATTTTGCCTTCATCCATTGCTTTGGTGATCTTTTCAAAAAATCCACCAAGTTGAGTAAGCATGACCTGCCCTCGACAAATCCAAACTGAAATGAGTCCAGTGTCTGGAGGTACCCTATTATCTGAATGATTAGTTCAATGATAAGTCTTTCCATGGCTTTGCGTATGAATTAGGCCAGACTTATGGGTCTATAATTGCGTGGGTCTGTGGAAGGTCCTCCCTTATGTGGGGAAATGACTACAGCTGTTCTGCATTCACTTGGTACAAAACCTGTATGGAGGCTGTGATTGAGCAGTGTTGTTAGGGGTGTGGCTAAATTGTGCTTCATGCTATTTAAGATGCATCCAGGGATATTGTCTGGAACCATCAATGGAGTATTTTTAGCTTTTGATAGCACTTTTAGGACTTTGTCTTATGTGATAGCTGGAGTCAAGACAGTATCAAGTATATCTTGACAGACAAATGGAGAGGGAGAGGAGGTAAAGTTAGAGTTAAATTTATCAGCCAATAGGTTCACTATATCTTCAGCCTCAGTGCAGGTAACTTCATTCACAATCAGCTCAGCAGATTGCTACATTGTGGTTTTGAGATTATGAACATAACTAAAAAAATGTCTTGTGATTGTCTTTGGCTTAGATAGCTATTTCAGCCTCAAACTTGGCTTTGGTGAATTTTATTAAGCTCCTGAGTTGTTTTATTTTTTATTTCAGTGACAAGGACTTTAACATTCTGGGAATTATTATTCTTAATTTTGGTCAAAATTGTTTTCCTTTTATTTTAAAGCTTTGATTCTGTGGTTTGCCTGCCTTGTTCATGTGTGGTACAGCTGCATCTGTGCAGCTATTTGTATGCTGGTACAGTGGTGTGGTGTATGTTTATGTGTATTTAAGGGAGTTAAATGGGTTTGGTAGGGATTTGAAGCTTGCCAATGTATCAGTTAGGAATAGGTAGTTTGTCATAAAGAAATTTCTAAATGTACCTGAGGTTGAATGGATCTCTGTTTAAAATTTTAATTTGAAGGAGTCTGTATTATGGTCAGACCTAAGTGATACACATATGCAAGGGATGGTTTTAAATCAGTTTAGGGTGCTGATTTGTTTCAGGGACAGAGGAATTGAGTATCATGCTTTTGAAGCAGAATAATAGATTAAATCTTTTAGTCCACTGTTGGTAAAGGACAAAGAGACATATAGACACTAGGCAAAAAACTACATAGCATCAGAAGGCTTATGAGAACACTGACATAGCATTTGGAGAAAAAAGAATTTGAATGACTGGACAGGAAATGTAATGTCATAGGTCTTAAAATGTTTGGGCTTCTATTTTCACAAAGGATAACAGCCATTTTGAATAAATCTAGCAGCGAGAGTGAAAGTAAATGGTCTGTTTTTTAGCTATTCTGATTGTTTTGAATGCAAAACTGAAACAGGCAACTTATTATGTACACATTTTGTCTTGCACACTTGAGTAGAAAGCCATTAATAGCACTTTTCAGGAAAACTATGAAATATCCTTTGTGCTTAATGAATGAACACTTTGCTAAAAAAAACTGAACATATGTGCTATTTTATGTTTAACTATACATGAAGTTTACCACACATACAAGAACTTGACTTAAAGTATATATGTCTAAAACTAAACTACTAAAGTTAGAGCCACAATTCATATCCACTGGATAGTTAAGAGATACACATTTTCTGGAAGCTTCTATTTTGTCCCCCCATTAATTTTGCTAAAAGATTAATGGAAATCAGTGCTGTATAATTTAATTTAAAGTCAGAATAAGCTTAAGTCTGTCATAGAAACTGTAGTTCCAGACCATATGCAATACAGGCAAGGCACCAGTTTATCAAGAGGAAGCATTATTCAGACACAAACTCCATATTAGGGAAAACGTATAGAGCTAACTAGTCAGCTTAAGTACAGGGGTGTTCCCATAACATTTTGTGCTCAAACCTAATGTTGTTTGCCCCCACCACCTACCTATCACTTAAAAATGCACTCAGCCCAGAAAATGTGCCCCTATAAACATAAGAAGGGGACACATTGTTTTATTTTTTTAGAGTTGCAATCATACCATATAAGGACATTTTTCATAGTTCTATGCTATAAGCATTAGTTTTGATAGTTCTAAGTATTCTTACTTTTTGGGCAACAATGTCTCCAAAGAGATGTTCAGGAAAAAATCTACTCAACCAGGTACACAGAGTATGCCTAGCTATACCCTTGAGCATCAGGTCTTTAGGAAGTGTTAGGAAACCAGAGCACTCCATAAGAAAACCATCCAAGATTCTACGAGAATATCCAGCCTCCAAAGAGACAACGGCCAGAGATGAACATCATACCCCAGACATGGAGTTACAACTGATAGATTTGGCATATACTGCTAAGAGTGCCATAAGTTGTATGAATACCTTTATCAACTCCATATATGTTCTGAGAGAAAATACATGCCAGAAAATCCATCAGTGGGTGGAGAGGGTATGAAAAAGCTTTAAAACACAACACACACACACACACACACACACACACACACACACACACACACACACACACACATGGGAGTTCTTGGTCCACAGAATCTCTGTTGATTCTTATAGAGAAACATCACAGATCCATTGTAGAAAAGAATCACAGTATCCTTAGGGACTACCAACATTTTCTGAGTGATTTATATGCTTTTGTTTCACAATAGGAAGTGAGGGATGATGAAGAATTTTTATTAGTTACAATGGATGTGTGTTCATTATTTACAGCCATCCCCAATACTATAGGTGTAGAAATGCTCAGAAGATATTTGGTGAGTGATGGGACTTATGATCGTAAATCTGTTGGCCTTATACACCTACATATGGAGCTGGTACTTGAGAACAACATTATGTTATTTGATCATCACCTATATTTACAGAGGGATGGTGTGGTTATGGGGACCTCTAGCATCAATAGTTATGCTAATTTGGTCATGGCCACATGGGAGATGGATACCATCTTTGAATCGGCCAAATGGAATCAGATTGTATTTTATAAAAGTTTCGTTGATGACATTTTCCTTATATGGCATGGAAGCATATTAGAGTTAGAGGTGTTTTATCAAGAGAGAAATAACAATACTACCTTCCTTAAGTTTGATTTGAAGTATTCCCATTGTGAGATAGATTTTTAAGACATTAAGGTTTTTAAGAACCCAGTAATGGGTTTGACTACTAAGATATATAGGAAGGAATGCCACAGGAATGTGTTGCTTCACAGGACAAGCATGCATCTGAAACTTGTTTTCAGGAATGTTGTGAAGGGTCAGGCATTAAGAGTTTCTAGATTAAAAGCTGATGAGACAGATTTTCAGAATGAATTTGTGGACCTGAGGGCTAGATTTGCTGAAAGGGATATACTGACCACAGAAAATATATTTAATGAGGTACCAGATTGGATAAGGGATACAGCCAAACCATATTTTTCATCTAATACCAGTAGCTCTTAGAAGGGGAAGGGTACAACAAGAAAGTATGTGGATGTCCCTACTTATTTTTCTAATAACGTTAATCTGATAACTGATGTAGTGAAGAAGCATTGGTCTATTTTAACACATGACCCAAATGTCAGAACTATAGAAGGTGATAGACCTATTTTTTGTTTAAGAACAAGAAGTCCCTTAGAAGGTTATTATGTTATCCTAAAGACAATTCTGGGGTTTCTACTCAGAATGTCAGATATGGTACCCTCCCTTGCAACAAATGTAATTATTGTGGATTTTTAGATACGACAAGTAGATTTTTGCATCCGGACAATGGAACTCTGTTTAAATTTAGTATGGTTGTGAATTGTAATTCATTGAACATGATGTATTTGACTGTGTACTGTGTTTGTTTGGCTTTTTATGTTGGGAAGACAAACAGGAAGTTCAAGTTTAGGATTAGGGAACATCTACAGAGCATTAGGAATGTAGTTTTAGTGCCCTGGCAAAATACGTATCAATTCATGGTCATTCTCATTCATTTAGATTTCTGGTGATAGAGGTCATCAGAGAGAATGAACATGGAGGGGATTTAGTTAATAATACAGAAACATCAGAAACTAGATGGATTATAAGACTGAGAGCAGATATGGGGAAAGGGCTTAATGATAGCCCCACTTAAATCTATTCTTAAAAACAAAATGTTTTTTCATCAAAATTATTGTTTTTGTACTGATGGTTATGTTTTAGATACACATTTATTTTTATAATTATTTTATAATTGTTTTATTTTGATGTTGCTATTTGCCATGCTGTCTGCTTATCATTAGATCATTTGACAGGAATATATCAAGGCTCTTTTCTACTTTTGTTGTTGCTGCAGTTTTCATTCAAATTTCTTACAGGTTATAGCTACCGAACTACACAGATTTTTGACATAAATTTAATCTGCCATGTTTCTCAATCTTTCAAAGTCAGATTCCATCTAGTATATATTTTCTGTTTTACAGTTCTTAATTATGTAAAGCTTGATTTAGCAACTATTAAAGATCATCACCAGGAATTTCTTTTTATTAATTTCTGTTGCCATCTTTTTTTAATTTCTCCTTTGTTTTATCACCCATTATATATTATTGTATCTCAGTCTTGCACTCTGTCCTTTCAAGATTAATTCTTTATTCTGGGATACTAACCATGTTGGGCTGGGTTCACTACAAAACCGAGAAAGTATGAAATACCGAATGTCAAAATCTTGAGACTATATAGCCGAAACTCCTAAATACCGAAAGACCAGAAGCGCAAAATTCAAAATCCCGATGTACAGAGATATTGAAGTAACACTTCTGGTGTTGCGGTTTGTGGATGGATAGGTGGAATTCAGGTAAGTATGTATGCATAAGTGTGTTGGTTAGGGGCTTTAGTGTGTTAGTGTGTGTTGTGACTGTGATGTGTGTGTGTGTGAGAGGGAATGTAAAATGTGTGGGTGTGAGTTTCCCTTGTGTGTCTGTTTGTGTGATCTTGGAGTTAGTATATTTAAGTAGGGGGTGTGGGAGGCACAGCCCCCCACATGGGGGGTGCAGGGGGGCTTGTCCCTTTGCTTATCTGTAGTGTAGGATGATATGTTTGATTGTGGGGGGGTTGTGTGTATGTGTATGTGTGTGCTGTATCTGTGTTGTACGTTCGTGATTTTGAATTTCGCGCTTCTGATCTTTCGGTATTTAGGGGTTTCGGCTATATTGTCTCGAGATTTTGACATTTGGTATTTCAAAATTTCATGATTATGTAGTGTACCCATTGGGCTATGGTGCACTCTTGCAGGTGGGGTAAAGTTTGGCAAGACAAAACAGTGGAAAACTAAAGATGAAATGGGAAAGGCCCACTTTTACTATTGAAACAAAACAAATTTTGAAGTAAAATTAATTTCTTCTTGCATCTTGCATGTTGGAACTGTGGGCCTGTACTCCCAAATCTCTAAATATACCAACACTAACTATTTTTATTTCTTGCCCAAATGCACAATTTACATAGTAAGAATCTGCTCTTTCCATGATTTTTCCTTTAGTTGTACCATCTCTTCATCAACATTCTGTGCATAATTTTCATGAGCTGCTAATGTATTCCATCAAAAATATATCTTATTACTAAAATCTCTTTTTGAGATGTTTTCATCTCTACATTTTCTGTCTTACTTTGTCTTTAACCTTGACTATTTAAACTTCAGTCATGTTCTTGCTCATTGTATTTAATACACCAGTAAGTATTAAATATAGATATTCAAAACCTGGACACATCTTTAGACAAACGTTACTCTAAGTGGACCTGTCATCTGTAATGAAACCACTGAGCAGTGCTGTATCTAACAACAAACTGTCCTACAAGTGAATCATGCCCTAAGCTGTCCTGCACAAACAAAATCTAGGATATTCAGTAAGATACCACAGATCACATGATCCCTTGAAAATTTTTTAAACTGAAAATTTGGTTGGGGATAAGCCCCTCATTCTTCATAGGAGCATAGGATTATAGGAGATTACTAGGCTATTGACCTAGAGGTCATTTTAAGCCTAGCCATTTCAACCCAATGTAATACCATAGAAGCAGTAGTCAATACTCAAGATGGCATTTAGTGATGACTGCCCTGTCCAAGAGGGTTGTGGGTGCTATCCCCATTAAGAATTTATTGTGCCCCATCCACTTATCCAGGTTCCTCTTGAACAGTATTATAGAGGTGCTCTGTTTCACATTAATTGGTAGACTGTTCCAAAGAAGTGCGGCCACTGGGAGATAAATCTGTCCCTCCAGCATGTCCTATTTAAGTTGCAGGCCATATTTAAGTCCCTAGAATGGGTACCCCTAGACCCATTTGATTTACGGATATGCAGTAAGTTCATTAGGTTTGGGTCTTGGTTTGCTCTGCAGGCCAGGCATAAATCTCCCCTAAGAAGTCTATACGATATAGAGTAGAGTGACAGGGACTTTAGTCGGTCCATGTAAGGCACATGCTGGAGGCCCTTGATCTTCTTTGTTAGAAACCTCTGAGGTCTCTCTAATTGCTGCAGGTGCTTAGTACGAATGTGGGATTAAGTGCCAAGTATAGGGGGGGGGTTATAATCTCTTTTACTTTTGAGGCAATGCCTTTACTAATCAAGTGAGCTATGAGGAAAGCTTACAATGGTAGACACATGGTGGTCGAAGTTAAGGTTGCGATCAATCTGTGATCCCAGGTCCCTTACCTCTTCATGGGTACTTAGGGTATTGTTGTTGATTTGATAGTGTGAAGGGACATTATTTGTGCTGAAAGGAATGATAATGCATTTCTTTGCATTCAGTTTGAGACCGTGACTAATACACCTGTCATTGGTCTGTGTGAGACCCTCCTGGAGTATACTGACATCATTATCAAGCTGATATTACTATTGAATTGTGCAACTTTATGATGATTGAAAATCCTAAAATTGGTGTTCTATTTGGTATACCAAAGATCCACAAAAATTTAGTGGACCCCCCCCCCCCTTCAGACTGATTGTCTCTGCTTCTGGTAGTATTGCTGATGGTATCTCTATATACTTAGATTCTATATTCAATCCTATTATGCAAATTTTGCCATCTTTTATTAGGGATTCATGGGACTTTTTAGATCAAATTAGAACCTTTAGCTTAGGTACTTTGCACTCAGCCCAGGACTGTTATATGTTAACAGTTGATATCACTGCCTTATTCACTTCAATTCCTGATAAAGAGGGTTTGGAGTTTATTAGGTCTTATTTTAGCAAATATAGTGCTTTTGCCAACAAGGGCATCAATTTGTATTGTCTTTATTAGATTGTTTATTAACCAACAGTTTTTTTCTTTCCAACAAAAAATATTACAAGCAGATTAAAGGCATAGCGATGGGGGCAACTGTAGCCCCCGCTTATTTAGTCTTGGGTTGGAGGGAAAGAGAAATGATGATAAATATCTCAGGAGATTGAGGGGTTGTTTTTTACAGACGTTTTGTGGATGATCTCTTCTTTATCATTAAAAAAGACATAAATTCTAGTGATTTTATGAATTCACTTAATACAAGTACTTCCTTTCTTAAATTTACCAAGGGGAATTGTGGACATAGAGTTACTTTTCTCGATGTACAATTAAAATGGTGTAAGTACAGCTCTGAATTTGTTAGTCATATTTATAGAAAATCTACCTTTTCTAATGGCTATCTTCCATATACGAGGAATCATGCCATGTTTATGAAAAAGAATATTCCAAGGGTGCAGTTCATTCGTGCTTCATGCATGATTAGTGAAGATGAAGATGTTTTTATGTGAAGTTGAATTCATTACTTCCTTATTTAAAGAGAAGGGGTATCCAAACAATGTTATTGAAGCTTCAGCAAGGGAAATAATTAGTAAAATAAGTGTCAATGTTATACCTATTCTCAAGGCAGGTTTTAAAACTCAAAAAGATATTACTAACAATGTTGGAAAATGCTGTAATGTTCCTTTTTACTGTTTAAAGATGTCATTGGATAGTTTCAGCATAAAAAATATTGTACAGAACAATTGGAAAATTGTTTCAGGTAATCAAGAACTAGGACCGGTTTTAGGTGCTAGACCGAAATTTGTTTATAAAAAAGGAAGATGTTTCAAGTCTATGTTAGAAAATACCAATAAGAATAACATTTTACCTCCTATTAGTAACAAAGTTTTAGGGACCTACAAATGTTATGGATGCAATGTTTGTAGATTCATTCATTAGGGTCCATATATTAATTTGCAGCACTTACTGTACACTGTCAAGGTTCATGGGAGATATTGCTGCAATACTGTGGGGGTAATATATCTTGCCTTGTGTTCAGGGTGCACCTGTTTTTTATGTTGGGATGACCACCAGGCAGTTTTTTAAAAGGATTAAGGAACATTTGTATGCTGTGAAAACTAAAGATATAAACAATGCACTATATAGGCATTCTATCAAATGTAATAACTTTAAGAAATTTAGTTTTGGAGTACTTGAACATGTCCCAGAAGATCGTAGAGAGGGTGATTACAAAAATCAAATTGAAATGAGGGAGGTAGAATGGCAGTTCAGGCTTAGAGCTGATGTGCATCCAGATTTAAATGAAACCATTAACATCAAATTTTTTTTGAAGGAACATAAACTTAGCTCTTTAAGAACTAATAAATTATTTAACAATTGCTTTATTAGACAATGAATTTTTATTGGTTACCGGTGCGTATAAATGTTGTGTGGTTTTTACATGTTTGTATTTCTGAAGAAGTTGTTACAAAAGCGGCAGTTAAAAGTTTATTACACTAAGGTTCCTGGTTTCTGTTTCGGTTTTCTGCACCATTTGACAATTTTTCTGTTTTTTGTCAAGCTTCCAGGTTTTGCCAGTTTTTGTTGTTGGATCATTTGGGGATTCAATTATTGCACCTAGTTTGTAGTAATCTGCAAACCTGGTCAGCCACAACCCTTTAGTTTTGACCTGAACTTCTGAGAAGTATATACCAAACATTAGGGGACCCAGCACTGACCTCTGTGGCACCCTGTTGGTAACAGGTCTGCTGGTTGATGCGTAGTCGCCCACTTTAATAGTGTGTGTCTGGTTTGTGAGCCACTTGGTAACCCATCTTACAACAAAGGGGTTTACATTCAGTTTGCTAAGTTTATCGGTAATGCCTGAATGTGGGACTGTGGCAAAAGCATTTGCCAAGTCGGGGTATGCTGTGTGCACAGATTTGCCCTCATCAATGGCCTTGATCACACTTTCAAAGAAATCCAACAGATTTAACAGACAGGATCTTTCCTTCACAAAGCTGAATTGGATAGGATACAGGGTTTGTAGGTCACCTATGTCTTTATTTATGAAGTCCACAATGATATGTGCCATGGCCTTACACATGAGGCTGGTCAGGCTTGTGGGTCTGTAATTCCATGGGTATGTTGCTAAGCTTCCTTTGTGGAGGGGAATAACAGTAGCTGTTCTCTATTCCGCATGAACAAAGCATGTGGTTAGGCTATGACTGAAAAGGGTACCTAGTGGTGATGCTAGTTCATGTTTTAGCCTGTTTAGAAGACATCCTGGAATGTCATCTGGTCCCATAGAGGCCATGTTCTTTGCCTTGGAGAGAGTTTTGAGGACCTTCTCTTCAGATATGTAAGGTGAGGGATGTTTGGGGGACGGTTTGTTGTAAGTTAGGAGGGGATAAGGGCATGGAATTTTCACCAATCCTATCTGCTAACAGGTTCACTATCTCTGTGGGGTCAGTGTGTGTGATACCATTGGCCACCAGCTCTGCACATGCTTGGGTCCTACCCTTTAGGTTATGTATGTAGCTGTAAAAGGCCTTATGGTTATTCTTGGCAGTACTTACTAGGTTTCTCTCAAAGGAGCCCTTGGAGGATTTGACAAGTTGTCTTATTTGCCTGTTAAGGTTGAGCAGGGTGCTTTTCCATGGTTAGGTCCTTGTCTTTGTTTTCTTGGACAGCAACTGTTTGCATTTATTGTAGAGGTTCTTGAAGCTAGAAGGCCACCATGGCAGCTTGATTTTACTCTCTTTGATTCTATCTGATACAGCCAAGTTTATACACTTATGCAAGTGATTGTACAGGGTTTTAGTGTAAGCGTCAATGTAGTTACCACTTTCAGCTTGGGGTGGGGCTTGGAATGCATTTGTACCTTCACCTAGAAGGGTATAGTTAGCCTTGGTGAAGTTCTTTAGTCTGATTTCACCCATTTGTGAGTGCTGGTGTTAGTGTCAGTTGGAAGGTGACTGATTTGTGGTCAGTTTTAACTAATGTGGGTCCAACAGTTACAGCAGAGCATCTGTTTGACATGTTGGGGAGGACCAGATCTAGAATGTTTTGCTTCTTGTTGGGGTGAGGACAGATTGCTCTAGGGCATTTGAATTCATAAAGTCAAGGAATTTTTGTGCTAGCGAGTTTGGGCTAGAGTAGGTTTCCCATTCGATGGTGGGATAATTGAAATCCCCCATAATCAGTCTGTTTGGTAAAATTTGGATCGTCTCCAGTTTGCTTAAGTAGGCTTCATGGGTGTAGTGACCTATGGAGGGGGCTCTGTAACTGGGTAGGACTTGAATGGGTGTCTTACACACCATAACCTGGACCTGGAGTAACTCCATGGAGTTGTCCAGTATAACTAGATGAGAGGTGAATTTATCTCTAATATAGATTGAAACACTTCTTCCTTTGGTTTTCACATGTTCATTTTGTGGTCTAAAGGTTTGGAAGGCATTGTATCCTTGCAGGGACAAGGTACTCTCTGAGGCCTTAAACCAGGTTTCTGTGACTGCACAGGCATCTACATCTTTTAGTGATAGAAGTGCTTCCATGGAGTGCAGATTTTGGTTAAAGTTCCTAGCATTTGCTATCATGACCCTTATTTTGTTCTGATGGGTTACTTTCATATCAGTAATGTTTTTGAGACCTTGCCTAAAAAAGGCACTATGTGGGAGGCAAGAGCCTTTGCCAGCAGCTGAAATCCTAGGGGTGCCAGTGCAAATTGTCTCTGGCAAAGCAGCGAGGTTTGTCAACCATGGCTTCCCAGGCAGAGACGAACTGGATCCCCTTGGAATGACATCAAAACCTAAGCCAATTTTTAAAGTCAATCATTTTTTATTTATACTGTGGCATCATTCTAGGTGAGGGTAGCATGCTGCTCAAGGCTAAGGCCATACCTGCCTGGGACACATACTCAGAGAGCTTGACCATGTCTCTTTTCATATAGTCTGGTGAGGTATGTCTCAGGTCATTCACACCAACACGAACTATGACAGAGTCATAATGGTACTTGTTGCTGAGAGACCTAAGTGCATGTGTGATTTGATGAATCCGTGCACCAGATAGTCAGCTGACTGTTACTTTTTCCTTGTCCAACCTGGTGAGTCGAACATCTGTATGTCTCACTATTGAGTCTCCAGTGACAAGAAAACTTGAATTAGAGTGTTACACCTTACGGGCTTGGTGGGTGAGATACTAGTGTTGCTATGTGTCATGGGTGTTGAAAAGACTGTGTTAGCTGTAGCACACTTGTGTGTTGGAGGTCTTTGGTGTTTCGGTAAATTTTTCAAGAGAACCTCCACGAATGTGGATTTACATGTTTGACACATACTACGTGTGTGAGTAGTGGTATGTGTATGAGTAGTGGTACTGCGAGAATATGTAGTAGTGGGTGAGTTGACAACCTTCGCGGTGTTGCTGTTTTGAGGTAGAGAGAGCATGGATTGTAGATTCTTGGTGTAAATACATCCCTCACACTTTATACTAGATTGTATTATTAGTAGAGGGTTGTCTGTGTACATGAGGCAATTGCTACAATGCCTCAAGAGACCCAAGTCAACAAGGTTGGCAGGAGAAACAAGGGTTGTCCAACTGTCCATAATACAAGGTTGAAGATTGTTGTCACTAGGGGTGGAGTTTCAGAAATGATCATGGAAGAGATCAGCGAATAGATATTTCTGCCTGGGTTTTAAGGGAAAATTTGTTGAATTTAACTGTCTGGCTTTGACACACAACTGCATGGTAGTGAGCAGAGCTGCATGACATGCAAGCAAGCAGGAACCTGCTCAGATGCAAGGGAAAAAAAAACAGAACACTAAAACTTGAAAAAAAACTCTAACAAAATTAAAAAGGACCAATGAGGATGCTTATTCCAAGCCCCAGACTGGCATCCCTTTACCAGTCAGGTCACAATCAACACTATTCTCTCACAAAAGTGCAGATAGGTCCCTTCCAATCCAAGATGCCTTGGAAAGTGTGCTCAAAACAAACAGTTCCAGAAGTAGCAGGCCTGGATCTGCACTATGCTACAGTTACTAAGTGCTCTAGTTTCAGTGGTGGGATATACTAGAGAATGTTTAACACAGCAGAAAAATAGCAGTGAGATACTGAAAAAACATTTAAAACAGCAGAAAATCAGCCAGGAGGCTCTAAAGAATTATTTAAAAAGTTAACAGGTCAGTAAATTAAGTACTGCTTGGCAGGAAAACCAGAGCAGGCAGAACAGATAGCTTTAAACAGTGAAAAATACCAGTAAATACTTAAAACAGTGGAAACAACAACAAAAAGTTTGCTAAACAGCAAAAACAGCAATTACATTTGATTTTACAAGCACAGTGTAGCAGGCAATTGCAGTATAACATTGTAGTTTAGTAAAGAGTAAATAAATACAGTATAAAATTTTGGGGCTAAAACCTCTGCACCCCCCAACTTATTTATTCAAGCTCAAAGATCAAAAGACATCAGAAAAATGTGAAAATTCAATTAAAATTCAGTTATGGGTGTCATTTATTCTACTCTGTCGGAACTAAGCATCTCTCCATGGCCATTGTTTAACAATGATCATAATAATATTACTCAGATACAAAATGTAGCTAATAATGTTACTTTGAGGTTTCATTCCTCCCCCCATACCTCCAAATAATCAACAATACCTATGGCTCCTCTAAGATAGTGTACCATTTAAAGAATCAGTAACTGTGTTGTTTGCACTGTCTTTCATTCTTAAATATTCACAGATCAGAATAGGGTTCTTGACAGAAGAAATTAAACAAAAGATTCATAAGGAGAAATAACTCGATACCACTGATAGTTGTGCCACCTGTTTTTTGCACCCTCATTACTAATATACACACACATACAAAGTTCATTGAAAATAATGTTCTTTGCCAGAAAGTCTCTTCGAGGAAAATGTATGAATCCAGAAGGATTATGGGGCTTCAAGCTACTGCATCAACTTCTTATTTTAAAAATATATTCTGGCCCTCTCTCTCTCTCACTCACTCTCTTGGTGGTGCATCTCTCTCTCTCTATCTCTCTTCTAGCCCTTCGGTACTTAGAAACCTTAATCTTTGTTTAGATGATCCAGGTCCTTCATTTCCTCAACACCATTACATAATTTTTTTCTTTAGCTATCTTTGCAGGGATCAGGAGGCCATCGTTCTTGCATATTTTGCTGTCCGACTGCCAGAGTACTATTTATCACACAGTTCAATAACCTAACATTCACATTTCATTCCTAATACCAATCTGACCTGCATCCTTGCTTTTCTCAGTGTTTGCAGTCTCTATCTATCTAGAAGTCAGCATGTCACTTCCCATGCAGATGTGCACAGTCCCTGACTCAAGAGTCTGTCACTAAAAACTCTTGTGATTATGTTGCCTACATCTCAGCATTTGCTCAGGGAATTATTGCTGCAAACTACAAAATCTGGTCAGCTGATGTGTGATTGGGACATCTCTCTTTAATCATTCTCTGGCAATGACCATCTCATTAGCTCTCACTTACCACCACCAATTTCATTTCTGTCCCCGAAATTAACTCAGCAAATGGGACTTGTACCTCTCAACTTCCTTGCTCAAGAGTTCTGGACAGCCAAAGATAATGGGGGGATAAAGGTCCAAAATCAGGGACAATTTTAAATATTTTCTAATTCAATTTAAAAAGTCAATAGAATGGTTTTAAATTGATAAACATTTTTTGAATCCTATAAACTATTAAACTCTAATGTCTGGCATTATTTACTAATTGTAATCCTCAGTGATTCACAGAAAATTAAAACTTTTATAACGGACAGGACAAAAATATAAGGCAAAGTCTGTGATCTCCTGCAAAATCAGGGATATTTGAGAAGTATGTTGGTGTAACAGCATTTTTATAGATTTTTAGTTCTACCAGCTGTGTTCATCTTGCTTTCTTGCTGCCAGTGGGCCCATTTATTTTTTCTGTCCTCATTGTGATGGCAGACTCTCATATTACCCTGCAGAAGAGATCCCTTTTTCTAATGTGAGTCTGACGTTTCAGAGGGCCCTGTCTTTGGCAGCAGTGCAACTGACAGATGGATGCCAGGAGCATCAATGTCTACAACTGAATAATATTTTATTTATGTTTAGCCTGCTCTATTCTGGTGGCTGGCAAGCAATGCCAGAGCAAGGCCTACAAAGGCAGACCAAAAGTAGATGCATGCTTCAAAACAGCCATAGTTTGGCTACAGCACTATGCATTTCTTGACATCATGAAGTATTTGTCTGGTATCTTTAAGTTTGACCCAATGTCCAGCTTTCCGTCAGATAGCACTGAAGGAGTCAGAGCAAGTTACCATCACAAACAATCAGATGAACAAGCTGGTACTATCAGGTTGCACCCATTCCTTGTTTGTTAACTCCGTAACATCTGGCCCTTCTACCTGAAATTTCGTAGCTGAGCCTGCTGTCCAGATTCCATCCTTCTGCAAAATGGACTTGCTTAAGAGCTTTGATACTTCCCTGTGGAAATCTGAGACTGACATAAACAAATGACAGTACGGACATGTGTGTAATGTAAATCACATTGAATAAACTAACAATTATTTGTATTACGAGTAATAAAAATGTCTGTACAACATTTTTTAAGTGAGATTTACCAATCTCATTTTGGCAAAATCATCGCAACAGTGTTTTTATAAATTAACTGCTCTCATTAGATATCAAAAATAAAAACAACTTACACTCAGCAATGTAGGGGGCTGTCCATTCACCCCCCACTTAATATAATGAAGTTTGAAGTCAGGTCACTTGGGGTAAAAAAGACACATCATTTTCTCCATTGCCATGGTCTTACTGTAGGGGAAGCATCACTCTTTCTCACACACACACACACACACACACACACACACACACACACACACACACTCTCTCTCTCTCTCTCTCTCTCTGCATTGCACCAGATTTAGCAATAGAAAATATGGTTTTGATTGACTCAGTGAAAGTCGCACACTGTCAAAAAGTTCACTTTTTTAAATCAGGTTTGTCAAGGAAATATGGAGGTTTACTTCAGTGTGCTGACTACCTATGCATATTTCTTTTCTTTCTTTCTTTCTTTATTTATTTATTTATTAACTGGGATATAGCACTGATCCATCAGGACCATTTTCTGGCTTACCACAGGGAATACAAACATAGATGAAATGAAATCGAAACACTATGGTGAAAGGGCAAAAACAACAACAAAAAAGCAAATTGTTACATTAATATTGTCACACTGTACTATATATGGTACTGAAATAATGCTTAAAACAAGTGACTTAAAAACTACTACTTGTTACTGGGTGAAATCTTAGGTAATGCCAAATCAGTCATTGTTACTTGGCCTGTAACATGCACAGCTTAAGAACTATTGGGGTTGGGAGGCAACATAAACATTAATTACATACTCAAAGCAAGATAACCAGTGCTGCATGCAGGTATCTTTGTTCCTGATTACATAAACGAGTAACGTAGCAAATCCATAAATAGGAATTTTCTTTTAGTGAAATATATACACAGAAGTTCAAGACTGGAATCAAGAGAATTGCTGCAAGTCCTACTGTGCGAACTCTAAGAGAAATGAAAATGTGAATTCACAGGTTGCTGCAACTTAAAATAATTGAGAACCTAAATGTACCAAACCAACGTAAAAAACCAAACAGTCCACGGACTCCTTGCACCAGCAAACAAACAAAGTAATCGTTATCTGAACGCAAATTTATTGTTATTTAAAAGCGTTTTCGCCACTAAATAACATGGCTTCCTCAGAGAAAGTCGTTTACAGCAATGACTTTTGCACACTCTTTTTATAAATAATTCTAAAAGGAAATGACATCACACCATTAAAAACTCATTATATTCACATTCACTTT
The DNA here is from genome assembly GCF_019279795.1 of Protopterus annectens. Taxonomy (NCBI): domain Eukaryota; kingdom Metazoa; phylum Chordata; order Ceratodontiformes; family Protopteridae; genus Protopterus; species Protopterus annectens. The sequence goes on from NC_056747.1 coordinate 1,234,583,629, forward strand.
AAATTTATATAATATATAAATCTTAATACAAAGTGTATGTAAACAAATACTGTCATGTTTCCACAAAACAAATTCGAAAATCAAAAATAAAAAATTATTATATAAAAATGCATGTATATATTAACAGTTTTAAAAAGAAAAATTCAAACTAATTCCTTGACTCTAATAACTACTACAATCTGTACAGTCCTTTATTTTATTCCTGTTCAGAACCAATAAAACTGTTTAGTCAAGTCATATACCCTCGACAGTGATATTGTATATAAAAATATACATAAAATCATGAAATTATTTGAAAATGTATGGTCCTGTACCTAATAACCACTGGCTCACTTGAATGAGAATACCCAATGGCACCATTAAGTAAACTAAATCAGTGGACCTGGTACATATTAATGCCCCTAACTAAAATTACATGTCAACTAAATGCGCCGTAGTATATAAACAAAGTACCCTACCTCAAATAACTCCTCATTTTCAATACTGCGGAAATATTGCAGTTTTCATTGAGACCCGGATAGCAAAAAGCATCCGTTCTCAATTGCCACTCCAACTCACGTGTTTCCAAAAGTAGAGGTATAGGTCCCCCACGAATATTGGTTTTTACTTGATCAATAGCCATAAATGAAAAACTGTGGCCTGGAAAATTGTCTATGTGCTTTGCTAATGCATTGACATCCTTCCTCTTCTTGATAGCATACATATGCTCGTAGACACGATCACGTAATCTACAGTCGGTCTTTCCTATATAAAAGGAAGGGCAACACTCGCAAAAAGCCACATATACAATAGATCTACTCTCACAGTTCAACGGAAATTGAATTGTGTACTTCTTATCTCTTATTTTGTAAGTTTGACCCGTCCTCACTTTATGGCACCAATTACAAAAAACACATGTGTACATACCAGTTCGTTTGTTGAAACCTTTACTGGAAAAATCCCTTTGTAAGAGTTCTTTGAGGTTATTATTCCTTTTAAAAACAAAATTGGGAACCAATCCCAATTTCTCTGTTAATCCTGGACTACTCAAGATAAAATGCCAGTTCTTCCGTATTGTTGAAATTATAGCCCTGGAATTTAGGCTATAAGTAGTGACATAACTTACTGAAAAGTCGCGTCCATTGTCGATGCTAGTATTACCCCATGGTAAGTCAGTATTACCAACAGGTAATGCTGACTCCTCTTGGTTAAAAGAGTCCGATCTTAGTTGACCTTGGGAGAGAATGGGTTTGTAAAAACCACTCATCCTCTTCGCTGCAACCTCAGAAATTAACTCATCAACAAGGTGTTTCGGGTAACCCCTATTAAGGAACATGTTACACAGCAAGTCACACTCACTCCGGAAGTCAACCAAGTTACTGCACATTCTCCCTGCTCTGACCAACTGACCCTTTACAATAGATCTCTTTTGTTTAAGGGGGTGATGACTCGAAAAATGCAGGAAAGAATTGCAGTATGTCGGTTTTCTATATACACTTGATGCATAAGTGTTCATACTAGCATCCTTCCGTAGTTTCACATCTAGGTAGTCTATGTCGGAAACCGAAAACTTAAACGTGAATTTCAAAAATTCCATTGTACTGTTTAGTGAATGGACAAATTGACTGGCTTCAATACTACTACCTCGGAACAGAATGAAGATGTCGTCAAGAAATCTCATGTAGAATTGTACAAAACGCATCAGGTCTGGTGAAGAGAAAAGAAAATTCTTTTCCCAATACCCCATGAAAAAATTGGCGACAGATGCTCCACAAGGGGAGCCCATGGCCACCCCTTGTTTCTGCAAAAAGAATTTTTTATCAAACAGAAAGTAGTTGGATGACAAAACAATATCCAAAATCTCAGTAACAAGGTCTACTTCAATTTTTGGAGCTCCAAACTCTATAAGTAAAAGAGCTAACCATTCCAAGGCTTCCTGGTGTGGAATGGAAGTATATAAGTCCACTACATCGATGGTGAGAAAATTATTTTCACCATCGAATAGTAGACCATTAACACTTTCCAAAAAAGACCAAGTGTCTTTACATACTCCAGGAAGACACTTCAAATATTTTGACAAAATTTTGTCCACTAGTTTGGCACTTGGATACGTCATAGAAGACCTTCCGTCCACAAGGGCCCTCATTAGTGGATTATTAACGTCCTTGTGCACCTTAGGTATGCCAAACATTACAGGGATTTTTGGTAAAGTGATGTCTATATAATTGTAGGTATCAAGGTCTATCTTTCCTTCCAAAAATAAGTCACGGAAAAGACCTCTCATCCTATTATGAGTTCGATGTATTTCATTAATAGATGCTTCAGTATAGGCAGGTGTCGCCAAAACAGATAACATTTTCTCTATGTACCTAGAGTTGTCCAAAATGACTAAGCCACCTCCCTTGTCGGGTTTAATTAACCTGACAGGGTAGTGGCAAAGTTCGTCCAAAAGTAAGGCCTGTTCTTTGGTGGTATTATATCCGATAGGCTCTGCTCTACTCTGGCGTTCCTTAAACAAGTGCCTAAAATCAACCTCACAAACATTCTCAAATAACTGTAGAGAAGGATGAAGAGGTGGATTGAATACACTAGGCAACTTTAAGGTATCCTGAGGTCCTACCACTTCGTTGTTAAAAAATATATTAAGATTGAGCTTCCGAACAAAGCACTTTAACTCAATAATCTCCTTTGGTATATCACCAAATCTGCTCGGTACAAATGTATAGCCATAAGCAAGAAGCTCGACCAATTCATCCCTTAATGGAAACTCTGTAAAATTGTAGATATTAAAGTCTCCCTTTTGATTTAAAATTATTGTTGGAGCATCCTGCACTTGATAAGGACCAATTGCACTTACTTCACCATCATTACCAACATCAATAGAGCCTAAAAAATCATTGCCAACATCAATAGGACTTAGGACAATCAATTCCGATTCGTCCTCTTGTTGAAATGTTGGCGGTAGTTGCGTTTGCCTAAAAAATTATTGTTACCATTGTCTTTATTATTTTGGGTGTTTTTGTTACCTGGATTATTTTTCTTAAGCCCTTTAATTCTATCACTGCGTCTAGGCCCTGTCTCTTCATCAACGAAGTTGTCCTCATCTAAATGAATGTCATCCAACTCCAAGTTCACAGTGGAACCTGGTTGTCCCTGGTTAATCCTGGTATTAGACTTCCTAAAGTCTGGATGTTGAAGTCTAGGATATGCACTATTTTCCTGGTAGGCTAATCTATCCCTAACCAGTTTTTTGTTTTTATTCAATTTTAATTTCACAAGTAGTGCATCAATACTTGACAAGGTACGATAATAGTCAAACCTATACCTTGCAAAGTTCAAATCTGCTTTTATCTCCTTATCTAAAACATCAATTTCATTCAACAACACACCAACATGCTGATTATAGTGCTTAATAATCAATTCCAACAACTGCAGACCCTGTTGTTGGAATAACTCTCTCAGTTCTGTATAAAAACTAATGTCATTCAATAAACCAGATGGAGAGAAGTTGCTCCGTAAACCCTTTGGGACCAACTTCTCTTGAATACATTGTTTAAAATAAATAATCTCAAGTTGCAATTTCTTCAGTTTGAGAATTTTGTTGTCAAAAATTTTAAGCTTATTTGCTAAAAGCTCGTTACTTGAGTCATTTATGTCAGGTCTCGTTATTCCTGAACTCTGCTGAGAAAACTGAAAAATATCTGTGTTTGCCATCCATTCAGATAAAATGAATGGTCCGCCTGCATTGCTAACTTGTCCAACATTAGATGCAGTATTACCAGCAAAGCACGTACGTTGAGTGGAGCTAGCAGTTTCAACATTCAGACTTGAATGAACCACTACATCGCTAAAGGGACGCCCTCCTTGATTGGTCGTGCCCACTCTAGCGTTAGGAACTAAGTCACAATTAGAACCAGTACCTGTTTCAGAATCCAATCCAACACCTCCTTTGTTTTGTAGAACAGGGAGTTGAGCTGCAGGTAACGATAAGCCTTGACTGCCAATGGAACCAGGAAGTTGAGCTGCAGGTATCGATAAACCAGGACCCCCAGTAGAACCATTGGACCCATTACTGCATCGAACCATGCCGGTGGTTGAAACCGAAGAACAACTCCTGTTAACATCCCTTCCTTCTAGTATATCGAAGCGTGCATTCAGCTGGTCGAGTCTTTGTGATAACGATACCAGCAAGGCGGGAACGTCTAAAGATTGATTTTGATTTACCTCAGGCGCACCTGAATAAGTAAATAGTCGAGGAGTGCTGGGGCTAACAGGACTGTCCGTGGCCATAATAACAAACAGTTGAGAACCTAAATGTACCAAACCAACGTAAAAAACCAAACAGTCCACGGACTCCTTGCACCAGCAAACAAACAAAGTAATCGTTATCTGAACGCAAATTTATTGTTATTTAAAAGCGTTTTTGCCACTAAATAACGTGGCTTCCTCAGAGAAAGTCGTTTACAACAATGACTTTTGCACACTCTTTTTATAAATAATTCTAAAAGGAAATGACGTCACACCATTAAAAACTCATTATATTCACATTCACTTTAAATTTATATAATATATAAATCTTAATACAAAGTGTATGTAAACAAATACTGTCATGTTTCCACAAAACAAATTCGAAAATCAAAAATAAAAAATTATTATATAAAAATGCATGTATATATTAACAGTTTTAAAAAGAAAAATTCAAACTAATTCATTGACTCTAATAACTACTACAATCTGTACAGTCCTTTATTTTATTCCTGTTCAGAACCAATAAAACTGTTTAGTCAAGTCATATACCCTCGACAGTGATATTGTGTATAAAAATATACATAAAATCATGAAATTATTTGAAAATGTATGGTCCTGTACCTAATAACCACTGGCTCACTTGAATGAGAATACCCAATGGCACCATTAAGTAAACTAAATCAGTGGACCTGGTACATATTAATGCCCCTAACTAAAATTACATGTCAACTAAATGCGCCGTAGTATATAAACAAAGTACCCTACCTCAAATAACTCCTCATTTTCAATACTGCGGAAATATTGCAGTTTTCATTGAGACCCGGATAGCAAAAAGCATCCGTTCTCAATTGCCACTCCAACTCACGTGTTTCCAAAAGTAGAGGTATAGGTCGCCCACGAAAATGCTTTTAAATAACAATAAATTTGCGTTCAGATAACGATTACTTTGTTTGTTTGCTGGTGCAAGGAGTCCGTGGATTGTTTGGTTTTTTACGCAACTTAAAATAAAGCAGCACATATAGAAACTGTGTTGTGCATGCTGGCACATCATTCGACATGATGGCAGAAAGTGGTGCATAAACTATATAGATATATAGTATTTACATCTGCAGTGCTGTGGTATATCCATGTGTGCAGACATCTGTCAGATGCATGAAAGGAGAGGAAACAGTAAGAAAATGAGGAAGGCAGTACACAGAGGGACATCCAGAAGGACAGCAGACCAAACAGGAATGTAGAGAACAGAGTTAAGACAGGAAAAGGCAAATAAATGGTCTATGTGTACACACTAAGATTTCGGGAAATAAAATGGACAGACACAAACAGAGAGCAGGTAAATTGTGATGGGGAGGTTTGGACAGTGACCTGGATATGGGGTGTGACAAAAGAGGAAAGGGTCACAGGCACCTATAAAGCATTACTGTGATCCATTACCAGATGATGGATCAGGATGGCTGCTGAGATCGGCCACACCCTCCGCTGGTGGTCCAATGGTCAGAGCTGACCAGATAAGCAAATCTGTAATCCTCTTAAGGAGGCTAGCCATCTGGGTCATCTACTTTCCCACTGCTCTCTTCAATGTAGCGTCCACTACCTATTCAGGCTATGACTCATGCTGGGAAATGGTGCCAGGCAATACTAGCCTCATCACCATTACTCTCTGCAGATGTAGCCCCAGTAGGAGAGGGCTGTGGTGAAGGTACCTGCTCAGTATATCTATCATCTGGACTTGCTGGATGTAAATTCTACGGGAAGTTTGTAATAATTAAATCTATGCTGCCAATGGACTGAATATATTTAATGCAAAGGTCAGCATTAGTCAGTAGAACTAACCTTGCCCAGCTGCTAGTCTCTCCTGCTTCCTGTGACAGGAAACATGTTTGATATATCATTCTGATTACACTGAAAATGACAGGAAAAATCAGAGAACTGTGGCAGATGCAGAAAAAGATGCTAGAGCAAAGGAGCAAATGAACCAATTCTACTGACAGGATGAAGGACACCACTTGGACTCGAAACTGAGTTTAGCGCTTTCATTCTATTTAATAAATACAGTTAGAACTTCTTCAGAACATACAGGTTCATAGGTTCATAGGTGTGTACTAGGCTAATGGCCCTGGAGCCTTTACAAGCCTAGGCCATAGAAGTGCCCTGGCATCATGCTGCCCGACATTAGTTCCGAGTGCCTCTATCAAGTAGAGCCACTGAAGTGATCCCTGGGGTGAACTTTCTATTTCCCATCAACTCATCAAGATTTGTCTTGAAGAGGGCCAGTAAGCTGCTCTGCTTGACATGTATGGAAAGTCTATTCCAGAGCATGGGCAGTCTGTGGATTATGAACCTGTCCCTTCAGCATGTTCTGTTGATTGTGGTAAAGAGGTTGAGGTCTCTGGAGCATGTGGTGCAGAGGGATTGGGATTTCTTTAGATGTAGCATTTCTAACAGAGCTGGGTCAGACATGGCTTTGTAAGTCAAGCAGAGATCGCCTCTTAGTGAGATGGAGAATAGCTGGGTTTTTTTGAGTCTATCCATGTAGGACATGCATTTAAGGCCTAGGATCCTCTTCATCAGGTACTTTTGTGGCCTTTCCAGCTGTTGCATGTGTCTATTGTGGTACATGCCAAATAGGGCATTATACTCTACGATTGGTCTAATGAGGGAAGAGTAGAGAGAGAGATGATGACCTCTTTCTTCCTGGATGCAAAACCCTTGGTAATGAGATGTGCCACATAGAAGGACTTTCTGACCACAGTAACAATGTGGTGGTCGAAGGAGAGGTTGCTGTCAACCTGTGTCCCCAGATCTCTTATAACACCTTCAGTGTTCAGTGGGCTTCCACTGATGTGGTAATTAGTGGGAACCGAGTTTTTCCCAAAGGGGATGACAATGCATTTTTTGGCATTAAGCTTAAGGCCATGGTTTCAACACCAGTCATTGGTCTCAGTGAGGCCTTTCTGTAGGATGTCTGCATCACTTGGGGAGTTAATAATGGCTCCTAGCTTGCAGTCATCTGCGAACTTGGTCAGCCAAAGTCCCTCCATGTTGGCCTGGACGTCAGAGAAGTAGATGCCAAACAGGAGAGGACCCAGGACTGATCCCTATGGGACTCCACTCGTGACTGCTCGGTAGTCTGACTTGGAGTCTGCTACTTTCATACTGTGGGTTCTATCTGTGAGCCAATTTGCAACCCACCTAGTGATATAGGTGTTGATGCCTAGTTTGGTGAGTTTATCAATAATTCCTGAGTGGGGAATGGTATCAAAGGCCTTGGCCAGATTGAGGTAGGCTGTATGAACTGCCTTGCCCTCATCCACAGCTCTGGTGATTGAATCAAAGAAGTCAACTAGGTTGAGCAGGCATGATCTACCTTTCACAAAACCAAATTGTGTGGGATCTAGAGTTTGGGGATTCCCTATATCCTTGTTAATTAGGTCCATTGATGCGCTCTATAGCCTTACATATCAGACTCATCAGGCTAATGGGGCGATAATTCCCAAGCCATGTAGTCGCTCCCCCTTTATTGAGAGGGATGACTGTAGCAGTGTGCCATTCGGTAGGGACAAACCCTGAGATGAGGCTGTGATTGAGCAGGGCACACAGATGCAGTGCCAGTTCACTTTGTAGTTCATGTAGAACACATCCAGGGATATTGCTGGTCCCATGGAAGCTGTATTCTTGGCCTTGGACAATGCAGCTTTAACCTGTGCTGGAGTAATGCTGGGTGTCTAGCATTCCTCCAGTATTGTGATTGGTCCTTTGGGGGGGGAGGGGTAAAGTTGGCACTGAATCTGTCTGTTGGCAATATCTGTTGGCTCAGTACAGGATGTACCATTGTGCAGTAACTCAGAGCAAACCTGGGTATTGCCGTGGAGATTCTTGATGTAACTATAGAATGCTTTGTGGTTGTTTTTTAGTGTCTGCCACAATTCTGCCTTCATAGCTGGCTTTAGAGGTTTTGATGAGGGATCTCAACTTTTTGTTGAGGCGAATAAGGGAGTTTTTCCAGCCTTGGGACTTCAACCTTTTTCTGCAACAGATTTTTCCTTCTGTTGTAGAGTTTATTAATGGCAGGGGACCACCAGATTGGCTTCTTTTTTCTGGAGGAGAGTGTCTTGGTTCTGTTGGGTATGGCTAGTTCCATGCATTTATGTATGTGTTCGTACAGTGCATTGATGTATGATTCGGCAGTCATGCATCTATTTTCCATTGACATGGGTGCATTGAAGTTAGCCACCTCGGTTTTGAGGAGCCCAAAGTCATCTTTGTAGAAGTTTTTTATGGTGGTTACCTTTGCAGGCGGTGTGGGTGAGATGTGGATTTCCATGGTGATTAGTTTGTGGTTAGATCTAACCAGGGAGGAATTGACTATTGGTGTAGGACAACGGTTGCCCATGTTAGTAATAACCAGGTCAAGGATGTTGCTTCCTCTAGTGGGGGTAAGAATAAGCTGGTCCAGGACATTGGAACTGATGAATTCCAGGAAGCGTTGGGTCAGTGTATTGGTGCATGAGTAGTTTTCCCAGTTGATGGAGGGGTAGTTGAAGTCACCTAGTATGAGAGTAATGGGTTAGACACTAATAGTTTCCAGGGTGCTTAGGAATGTGGAATGAAAGTCTTGGGACATGGTTGAGGACTTATAGAAGGCTATGACCTGAATCACCGTCTTACCCAATGTTAGTTGTACCTGAAGTATCTCAGATGCATTATGCTGGGCATATCCTTTATGAATATGGAGACACCACCACATTTGGAGCTTTGGCCCATATTCTGGGGCTGAAAGGTGTGGAATGAGTTATTGCCTGGTAGTGCAGGGGTGCTTTCTGCTGCTTTAAACCAGGTCTCCATTACAGCACAAATGTCGATGTTCTCCATTTTGAGGAGTGCTTCGAGCAAGTGCATCTTGAGATTTAGACTTCTAGCATTGAGCAGCATGACCCTCAGATTGCATTTATTTATAGCTGTTACAGTGGTGTTTGCAACATCGCCTAAAAAGGCACTATAGGGGTGGCAAGAGCCTTAGCCAGTATCTGGAAACCCAGGGGTGACAGATACAGGCCATCTCTGGCAAAGCATTGCGGTCTCTATCAGTCATGTTATCCCAAGCAGACAGATACTGGATCCCCTTATAATGACACCAGAAACTTAGCCAATTGTTAAAGTCAATAATTTTCTGCTTGTACTGCGGGATCATTCTGAGCGATGGTAGGATGCTGCTCAGGGCTAGGGTCATACCTGCCTGGGCCACATAATATGCTTTATATTCTATATACTATATTTTGATTTCTATAGTTTTAAATAGTAGCAGTTTTGTAATTTTATATGTTCTGAAGAGGTTCTGAGTGTATTTATTAAATAGAACAAAAGCACTAAACTCAATTTCAAGTCAGAGTGGTCTCCTTCATCTGGTCAGTAGAATTGTTTCATTTCCTTGTTTGTTGTTGAAATTCTACACCGTTTGGTCTGAATACTAGAACAAAGGTGACAGCCTGTATTCCCTTATGTGTGTTCCATTAGCTGCATCCTAGGAAATAGGCAGCTGTCTCTTCTCTGCGGAAACATTCATAGGTTCATAGGTTCATAGGTAGGTACTAGGCTATCGGCCCAAGGGCCTACGCAAGCCTAGCTAACAAGGTTCCCTGGCTTACGCCACCCAAGAAAGTTATTTTCCTGTGCCACTGATGAGCAGAGACACAGAAGTGATCCCCGGGGTGTATTTCCTATTTCCCATCCACTCATCAAGATTTTTCTTGAAGAGTGCTAATGAAGAACTTTGCTTGACATAGATGGGTATCCTGTTCCAGAGTATGGGAAGTCTCTGGGATAGGAATCTATCCCTCCAGCATGTCCTGTTTATTGTGGTGACAAGGTTTAGGTCCCTAGAGCGTGTAGCTTGGAGGGATTGGGATTTCTTTAGGTGTAGCATGTCCAACAGCTCTGGGTTTGACATAGCTTTATATGTTAGGCAGAGATCACCTCTGAGTAGGCGATATGCTACGGAGTAAAGCTGGAGTTTTTTGAGGCGGTCAGTGTAGGGCATTTGTTTGAGTCCAGTAATCCTCTTTGTGAGGTACTTCTGTGGCCTTTCCCGCTGCTGCAGATGTCTTGTGAGGTACATTCCAAAAGGGCGTTGTACTCTATAATGGGTCTAATGAGTGATGAGTAGAGGGTAACGATGACCTCTTTTTTCCTGGATGAGAACCCTTTTATGATGATGTGTGCCATGTAGAAGGACTTCCTGACTACTGTGGCGATGTGACTATCAAAGGAGAGACTACTGTCCACCTGGGTCCCAAGGTCTCTTATCATGCATTCGGTGTTAAGTAGATTGCTGCCTATGTGGTAGTTCATGGGTACAGAGTTTTTACCAAAGGGGATGACACTGCACTTTTTGGCATTGAGCTTGAGGCCATGGCTCTGACACCAGGCATCTGTCTCAGAGAGGCCCTTCTGTAGGATGTTCACATCATTTGGGGACTTGACTATGGCTCCTAATTTGCAGTCATCTGCGAACTTCATTAGCCAGGGGCCTTCTGTGTTAGCCTGTACTTCAGAGAAGTACATACCAAACAGGAGCGGTCCCAGGACGGAACCCTGTGGTACTCCACTTGTCACTGGTTTGAGGTCAGATTTGGAGTCTGCAACTTTTACAATGTGGGTTCTGTCAGTGAGCCAGTTGGCAACCCATCTTGTGACATAGGGATTTATGCCTAGTTTATTGAGTTTAGCTATAATTCCAGAATGGGGGATGGTGTAGAAAGCCTTGGCGAGGTCAAGATAGGCTGTGTGAACCACTTTACCCTCATCTACGGCTTTGGTGACTGCCTCAAAGAAGTCGATCAGGTTCAGGAGGCATGATCTGCCTTTCACAAACCCGAACTGGGTGGGATCCAGAGTTTGGAGGTTACCAATGTCTTTGTTTATGAGTTCCATGATGATACGTTCCATGGCTTTGCAGACCAGGCTCATCAGGCTAATAGGTCTATAGTTCTCGGGATCAGTGGTGGCTCCCCCTTTGTGGAGTGGGATAACTGTTGCTATGCACCATTCAGTGGGCACAAAGCCTGATGCAAGGCTATTATTGAACATGGTGCTTAAGTGGGGAGCCATTTCATTCTGAAGTTCATGTAAAACGCAGTCTGGGATGTTGTCTGGTCCCACGGATGCTGTGTTTTTGGCTTTAGAGAGTGCAGCTTTCACCTGCATAGTTGTGATTACAGGGACTCTGCATTCTTCCTGTATAGATATGGGCCCTTTAGGGGGTGGGGGGGGGTAAAGTTAGCACTGAACCTATCTTGCCAGGATGTTGGCAATATCAGTTGGTTCTGTAATTTTCATGCCTTTGTGCTGTAGCTCAGAGCAGATCTGGGTGTTGCCATTGAGATTCTTGACATAGCTATAGAATGCTTTGTGGTTGTCCTTGGAATTAGTGGCAATTTTATTTTCATAGCTAGCTTTGGAGGATCTTATAAGGAATCTCAGCTTCTTACTGAGACTGACCAGGGAGATCCTCCACTCATGGGATTTTACTCTGTTTTGCAACAGTTTCTTCCTTCTGTTGTACAGTTTGTTTATGGCAGGGGACCACCAGATTGGCTTCCTTTTTTTGGAGGATAGCATCTTGGTTCTGTTTGGGATAGCACGATCCATGCACTCATGTAGGTGTTTATAGAGCGCATTTGTGTAGGATTCAGCAGTTGTAACTGTATTGTCCATCTGTATGGGTGTCATGAAGTTCACTACTTCTGTCTTAAGAAGCATGAAGTTGGCTTTGGATAAATTTCTTACTGTGGTTTCCTTAATGGTGGGTGGGGGCGGGTTGTGGATATCAAGGGTGATTAGCTTATGGTCGGATCAGACCAACGAGTAGTTGACTTCAGGTGTGGAACACCGGTCAATCATGTTAGTAATGACTAAGTCTAGGTTATTGTTGCCCCTGGTGGTGGTGTGGATAAGTTGATCTAGGGCATTGGAGTTTACGAATTCCAGAAAGCGTTGCGCTAAGGAGTTAGTACATGAGTAGTTTTCCCAGTTAATGGTGGGGTAGTTGAAGTCACCCATTATTAGGGTGTTTGGTTGAACCCTAATATTTTCCAGTACATCAAGAAAAGAAGAGTGGGAATCCTGGGGCATGGTGGGGGATCTGTAGCAAGCTACAATTTGGATTGCAGTTTTGCAAAGAGTTAGTTGCACTTGGATAACCTCAGATGCATTATGCTGAGCAACTAGACTGGAGGTGTGGATATCCTTAATGAATATGGACACACCCCCACCTTTGGTGTTTCGGTCCAGGTTAGATGGCCGAAAAATGTGGTATGAGTTATAGCCTGGTAGTGCAGGGGTGCTCTCTGGAGCCTTGAACCAGGTCTCAGTCACTGCACAGATATCGATGTTCTCCATTTTAAGGAGTGCCTCGAGTGAGTGCATTTTGAAATTTAGGCTTCTAGCATTGAGTAGCATTACCCTCAGTTTTTGCTTGCCTGTTCCTGTTATGGTGGTGAATTTGTTACTTGAACCCTACCTAAAAAAGGCACTATAGGGGCAGCAAGAGCCTTAGCCAGTATCTGGAATCCTAGGGGCGACAGGTGCAGGCCATCTGTGGCAAAGCATCGTGGTCTGTCGACCATGTCATCCCAAACAGACAGATACTGGATCCCCTTTGAATGACACCAGAAGCTTAGCCAATTGTTGAAATCAATCATTTTGTCCTTGTACTGCGGTATAATTCTGGGCGATGGCAGAATGCTACTCAGGGCTAGGGTCATACCTGCCTGGGCTACAAGATTGCAGAGCTCTTCCATGTCTCTTTTCATGTAGTCCAGGGAGGTACATCTCAGGTCATTCACACCAACATGGACAATGACAGAGTCATATTTGTACTTGTTGTGGAGTGACCTGAGTGCGTGGGTTATGTGGCGGATCCTGGCACCTGACAGGCAGCTGACAGTAACCTTCTCCTTGTTTAGCCTGGTGAGTGGGACATCAGTGTGCCTGACTATAGAGTCACATATGACTAGTGTGTTGGGTATGTTGTTTTGCCTTATTGGCTGTGTTTGAGTGGCCCACTGAATCTGTGGGCTATGTCTCATTTGGGTTGTGTTGGGGGATGGAGATTGCTTGTGCTTCTGCTTTGGATGTCTCTGTTGCTTAGGCAGATTATTATTGAGAGCCTCTGTGAATGTTTTTGAGTTTCTATGTGTGGATTTTGGTGGTGTAGATGTAGTGAGACTATGTGATGAGTGTGGTGTGGTGCAAATGTTTACCTTCTCCTCATGACTGTCAGGTTCAGTCTTGGTTGGTGAGAGCTTTACCTCCAGTTTGGCTAGATAAGTGCATCTCTCACAGGTTGTAGTGCTGGGTGGTAGGAGGAGAGGGTTGTCTGTGTACATGAGGCAATTTCTGCATTGCCTCAAGATGCCCAGATTTATCAGATAGACAGGGGAGAACACTGGGAGCTGACCTTTGGACATGCCTGACTAAAAAACTATTTTCCTCTAGATAAGTGAGGAAAGTGAGTACAAGAGCTGTTTTTCTCAACGCTAGTGAGAAAAGTAAGTACAAAAACTGTTTTCCTTTAGGTAATGAGGAAGATTGAGTGCTATAGTAATTAGTAGCTTATTTAGTGCTTACAAGTTCTGAACAAGTGCTGAGTATGAATAGCAAATTTAAGTGCTAAAACTAAGAATCTATATCTGCACTAGACGAGTTACAGGACAGAAACAAGTGCAAATGCAGGCTTTCAAATCAGAAAGTTGAGAGAGATGGAAGATTACCCAAATGGCCAATAATTACAAATTCTGGGCCAGAACCACTCCTTATGTTGTAGACAGGTTACCTAATGCTTACCACTCCCACTGATAAGCTAGAAGGCTTCCCTCCAACACAGAAAGGCTTGGGGGGCTCAGAAGCTTACAAACAGTCCTGGATACAGCAAATCTGTATCTGGAACACTAGTTACAGGAAAGGTAGGAAACAGGCTTACAGTTTTTTTTTTTACAGAAAAGTAGCAAAAACAGTAGTAAAAACAATTCACATGCAGTGCAAGCTAGCACTCTTGAGTATGTAGCAATATTAGAACACACACAGTTTGAAAAATGCAATTAAATTAAAAAGGACTAAAAGCAAGTGCAGAAAGGGTTTATTAGGTAGAATGTGGTAAAGAGATGGGACTGGGGGAGTGTCCTAGATCCAATCTACAGTGGGGCGGGCACTGCAAAAGCCACCAAATTTAAACTACAAACCAAAAACAGGGAGGGGGGTGGGGAAGACAGTTTCAGCAGAGATTTGAGCAACCACTAATAGTATAAACTATAAAATCAAAAAAATATACTCAGCTCTGTATATTTGCAGATCAGACTCTCAGAACAGTGAGACAACAGATATCTAAGCAACAATTAAACTCTATAATAAATAAAACTATACTCAGCTCTGTATATTTGCAGATAGTCTTGTAAGGCTGTCTCTCAGAACACAGGTTCCAATTTAAATTCAGGCTGTTATTAACAGGTCAAATTAAGGGAACCTTGAGTTAGGTAACACACAAGCTATAAAAAACAGTTATATCAGCTGAAGACAAGGCAGAAAATGGGGGTGGGGGTGAGAAGACAGTTTCAGCAGAGATTTGAGCAACCACTAATAGTATAAACTATAAAACCAAAAAAATATATACTCAGCTCTGTATATTTGCAGATCAGACTCTCAGAACAGTGAGACAACAGATATCTAAGCAACAATTAAACTCTATAATAAAGAAAACTATACTCAGTTCTGTATATTTGCAGATAGTCTTGTAAGGCTGTCTCTCAGACACAGGTTCCATACAGAAATATGGGTCCAAATCGAGAGATGATAAGGGGTCGAAATGGTGGGATGATAGAGGACCAAATGGAGAGATGATAAAATCAGAAAGCAAAGGAAAGTAGTATTGCTGGAACTGAATTCATGCTCAAGTCTTGGTGAGTACCTTCATGAGGTGAACCCTGTTTTTACAAAATCTCATCAAGAGGATACTGACATATAGGCTTTATTTTATATAGCATATATCATGGACAGAAGTAGGTTAAAAAACAAAAAAGATAGCTAGATACACAACTCCCATGATAAAAAAGTGCCCAATCCTGGTAGGCGCACTGGTGACAGGACTGGAAAAAATTACAGTGTAGAATCCTCAAAATACGGAAACATTCCTACAATGGGGTGAAGTCAGGCTCAGGAGGAGGATGCCCCCCTCCACCTATTGTAGAAGGAAGTACAAGTCCACAAAAATCACAAAAAGTGACAGGCCAAAAAAAAGAGCCAAGATGACAGCATGGACTATTGAGGATAAGAAAGAAATTAGGTATTGTTACAATTAAGCAAAAAGCCCAGAATTTCCAGACACAAGATATACAAAAAGATTAAGAGAGAAATTAGACGAAAGAAAAATACTTGCACAAGAAAAACTGTCAAAAGCTTGAAATGCAAATTTGTGTTCATTAATACAACAGATTCATGGAAAATATTATATCGACCAAGAAACTTTGGGCTGTTTGGAAAAAGACGCGACCGAGGAAGTGCGAAAATGCAAAGAACACAATCTAGAGAATTTTGAATGGTATAAAAAAGAAATATGGACATGGGAAAGAAAGAGAGATTTGATGTGGTACAATATTCATGCAAAGGAGAAAGCCAAATTAATTAATACAAAAAAGCAGCTCCAAAGATATTCAAAGAGAAATACAGGCAAAGGCTCTCAGATATGGAAAATTTCACAGTATAGAAAAATAAGATCACAAAGAGGGGATGCAGAACAGAAGATTAGTAAAGTAAAAGTTAAAAAGTAGAAGCTGAAGTTATGGAATACCTGTGAAGTGAAGGACTTATTGTAGAGCATCTAACACAGGTTATGTTTCAACATGATGGGATAATGAGTCCCCCAAATAAGGAGAATCAGGAGGAACAGTAGACATCTGAAGAAGAAATATGGACATGGGAAAGAAAAAGAGGTTTAATATGATGCAATATTTATGTAAAGGAGAAAGCAAAATTAATCAGTGCAAAACGTAGCACCAAAGATATTTGAAGAGAAATACAGGCAAAGGCATCCAGATATGTAAAACTTTACAACACAAAAAATAAGAAAACAATTGGGGAAAGTAGAAAAGAGGATTAGTATTGGAGAAGTAAAAGATATATAAACTGAAGTTGTGGATTACCTGTGAAGTGAAGGATTTAGTGTAGAAAAAATAACTCTGATAACATCACAGTATGATAGATTAATGAATTCCCAAATTAAGGAGAAAGCAGTGGAGTGGGAAGCATCTGATCAGTTGCCATATGAAGATACTTTGGAGCCTTTAGCAGGAAACCAGTGCAAAAGTTCAGTTGGAGTTGCACAGCAACAGGAAACTGGCAACTCTGATGCAGTCAGTGAGTGGTGTGATAGGCCAGTGAGTTCCCATACGAAAGAGCAACAGATGACACAGAGTGAAGTTACAGAGAATATGACAGGAAGATTTTCTGGAACTTTCTATAGAATGCCTGCAGGAAAAGGTGAACAAAGAATGTGCCCTTAGTTTAGAAGAAAATGATCTAAGGGAAGAATTGCTTGATTTAAATAGAGATGGATAAGCATATTGAGACCAATGAAAGAAATAGATTACAGAAAGTCAATAAGACTCAAAATGTTAGAAGTTTGATAAAACAAATGAACACAGTAATCAGAACTGTTCATAGAAAATCATGTGATATAACAGAAGAAAATATGATATATTACTGTGCAGCTAAATTAATAACAGATAAAGTCTTTCCACAAAAACACGTGGCAGTAAGGGAAAGAAAGTGGAGAATTCAAATTCCATCACAGAAGTATCACATAAAGAAAACTATAAAGCAGTTAAGACAAGAAGTGTCACTGTTAGAAGAGTACAAAAGATAGAACAGATAAAAAATAGAAAGAGAGACATGATAAGAGCAATGAGCAGTATCAGAATAGATCAGGCTCTATTGTATACTATTGCAAATAAAAAAAACTAAAGATCTCAGCACAGTCAGAAAAATGTAGAAGATATGTAGATAAATATAAAGGAAAAGTACAAAACAGGCAATTTATTGATGACTTAAAAAGTTTTATGGAGAATTGGGAAACAAGGCAAAAGGAATAGAAACACCACCGACAAAGAAGAAATAGACACATTTTGGAGCATTATCTATGAAGATCATGTGGAAAATAACAAAGATGCTGAATGGATAGAAGAAGTAAAAGAAAGAATAAGAAGTTCAAATGTACAGGATATTAAATGGGATGAAGTATCAGCCAGAGAAATTGAAACAAAATTTAAGTAAAAGCTCCTGACTGGAAAACCTCAGGCTCAGATGCAGTACCTAACTTTTGGCTAAAAGTATTAACATCTTTACATAAAGGTTTAGCCACGAGTAAGAACTATTTATATGCACACCCTAAACAGATACCAGCCTGGTTAACAACAGGAAAAATGATACTCCTTCTTAAGAGCGAACCTGCAAGATATCCTAAAAACTATAACTTCCCTTCCAATGATGTATAAACTCTATACTGGAATTGATGCATGCAGAGTTTATAGTCATGCAGAAGAAAACTCAATCATGGCAATAAAACAAAAGGGTAATGAAACTCATGTGGAGCAAAGGATCATTTGTTGTTAAAGTCATAATAGAGAATTGTAAAATGGGGAAGAATCTAAATATGGCATGGATGGACTGCAAAAAAGCATTTAACCTCATTCCACATTCATGGATAAAAGAGCACTTATAAATGTATAAGATACACCCTTCATTGATCAATTACATTATAGTGACCATGAAACACTGGCAAACCACTTTGCAGCTAAGCCATTTTAAAGGACAAATCATTATCCTAGGGATAAAAAATTCAAAGGGCGATATTCCAGGATGAGTCTTTGTCATTGCTGCTGTTTTGTCTTGTCCTTAACCCACTAAGCTGTCTACTTAATTATTAGATCATGGCTGCAATTTGGATCCCAGAAAACAACAACGTGTAAAGACTTCTCATCTTTTCATCTTCTCTTTGTGGATGATTTCAAGCTGTATAGTTCATCAGATGAGGAACTGAAAGCACAACTGCAAATAGTCAGAACTTTCTCGGATGATATAAGAATGTTATATGGTCTTGATAAATGTGCAAAAGCAACCTTTAAAGCAGGTAAGCTGCAGCACCAAGAAAATATCAGTTTGGGACAGGAATGTGATATAAAAGAACCTGAACAAGAGGGAGTACATAAATATTTGGAAACTGAGCAATATTTTAGTAGAGTAAAATTAATACTGAAAACAGCTCTGACATCTAGGAACAAAGTCCTAGCTATAAATTAATTTGCTCTTCCTGTTATAACTTGCAGTTTTTGGGTGATTGACTGGCCACAAAAGGTACTAGATCAGTTGGAGAGAAAAACAAGAAACATGTTTCATGCTTATCAAATGATATATAAAATTCAATGTGCATACCAAGATTATATATTCCCCTTTCTGAAGGTGCTATGGGCCTCCTCAAAATTGATTACATGTATAGATCTGCAATCGTAGGACTGCATACATATTTGCTGACCTCACAAAATCGACACATACAGAAAGTTTTAAAACATGAGGAGAACAAGTTTAAGATAACTTCCCTGTTTAGTTTAGCAGAAGCATATTAGTGTCAAGTGGGAATGAAAATCAAACCAGAAGTAGATAAAAATCAGGCAGCTACTGAATGTCCCCAAAAAAAAAAAAAAAAAAAAAAAAAAAAAAATATAAGGTGAAGGATAACATGAGAAGGCAAGACATGTGGAAAATGCATAAATATAGTTGCAAGTGCAGAGAACTCCTGGAACAACCTCATGTCAATCAGGATTTAATGCAGGAATGCTTAAGGAGAGGTGAATTTAAATGAAAAGAAGAAAGATTAATATTGGCAGCCCAGGAAAGTGGATTATGTGCACTTTGGTTTACAAAATCTATTGAACATGCTGGAGAAATTGACAAATGCAGGTTTTGTAAAACAGAATTGGAAACTGTTGCACGTCTTGTTGCTGGATGGGCTACACTAATGGCAAAGGGCCTGTATACTGTAAGGCATAATAATGTGGCAAAACTGTTGCATTGTGGATTATGCAAACATTACAATATTGAAGTAGCAGAGAAACATTGGAAACATGAGCCACAAAGCACTATAGAAAATTTATTTTTATTTTATTTTATTTATTTTACGTTTGTTGACCGGGCTAGTCCAACTGGATATATGTCCATTTTCAGCAGAAGCCCGGGGAGAAAAGCTCCACATGCAAGCATTTGTAATAACAGGTAAAACATTAAACATGGTTATAATATATATGTCGAGTTTATATCATATGGGATCACGCATTAACAACAGTTCAAAAAACAGATGTGAGAAAACCAGATATAGTAATCCAGTTAAAGAAGAAGTAGCATTGATCATTGAAATTGCTACACCTAATGATTACAGTGTCTTATGTACAGAGACACAAAGTCATAAAATACCAGGATTTGCAGGCAGAAACAAGGGCAATGTGAAAGAAGAATAACCAGACAGTAACAATAGTAGAAGGAGCAATGAGTCTCATAAAAAAGAATTTACAGTCATATTTAGATATATTACCCGTACATGTAACTCCATCTGAATTGCAGAAGGATTCAATTCTGGGCACATAGCTGGTGTTGTGCAAAAAGCAGTTTTTGCTAACATCAAAGATTAAAACAAAACGCAGCCCTGGATGTCACAAAATAAACTTTAATAAATGTTTAAATGCTTTTGTTCTAAATATCCAAGAACTTTATCAGAAACTAATATCAAAGCTACTTCCTGTCATATAAATACCTAGAAAGGCACTAAATACAAAGCCACTTGATTTAAAGAGACACAAACATCTTAAACATTATAACTGTAATATCAAATCTACTTAGACCATTTTAATACCATCCTAAAAAACATTGTTAAAATTACTACTGAAACATCTATTAAAATCTTAAATATGAAATACTAATCTCAAAGAACTGGTCTTAACAAACAATAAAAAAACTAAAAAACTTTTTAAAAACACTTAATCATGCTGCATATTAATAACATGATTGTAAAATGTTAAAGAAAATGTTATACAGTAATACATAATATAAAATGTATGCCATAGAATATATATATATGGGTCTACCTGAAAACGCCGAAAGTGCACAACGTTGACGACGAGAACACCGACACAGGAAGATCGACAGCGGAGAAGACCGACGGTTGAGAATCCCGACGCTGAGAACACCGACATGTTAAGGTAAGTGTGTGATAGGGATGGATGTTAGGGTCAGGATGTGGGTAAGGTAAGTGTATGATAGTGACGGACATTAGGGTAGGGTGCGGGTCAGGTAAATGTGCGATAGTGACAGACTTTAGGTTTAGGGGCAGGTTAAGTGAGTTAGGGTTAGGGTGCGGGTAAGGTAAGTGTGCGATAGTAACAGACTTGAGGGTTAGGGGCGGATTAAGTAAGTATGGGTTAGGGTGCGGGTAAGGTAAGTGTGCGATAGTGGCAGAGTTAAGGGTTAGGGGCGGATTAAGTGAGTTAGGGTTAGGGTGTGGGTAAGGTATGTGTGCGATAGTGACGGACCTTAGGGTTAGGGTTTGGGTTACGTTTAGTGCATAGATAGTTGTGTATGTAAGGTTTAGTGTAGGTTTGTAAGGTTTTGGGTGTGCTTGTGTTGTGTGTGTGTTTTTCAGGAAAGGTATTTGTTTTGCTGATTGTTGGGATTTTGGTTTGTTGGGCATGTGAAGTTTCCTGTTTTTGAACTTTCTTTTTTTGTCGTTTTTTTCATGTTGGTTATTTCGTTGTCAGTGTTTTGGCATGTCTGTGTTATCATGTAGACTATATATATATATATATATATATATATATATATATATATATATATATATATATATATATATATATATATATATATCATAAAAGTGCATATAAATTAAATGGATGCTTATTTCATCATAAGCATTGGTTTAATAGAAATCACAACACTCAGTCCCGGTGTAACACTAGTATTAAGCAAGACTTGCCAAAAGTACTCCCTCTGTTCTACTTTCAGTTCCCAATCACCTCCCCTTACTGTTGTGGCAACCTTCTCCAATATACTAAATGCAAATTCTTAAATTCCATACACATAATGGAATGCTTGTATAGCACATTACTTGTGTTTTCTTTTTTAATAGCGTATACATGCTGATACACTCTAGTTTTTAGGGGGCCAATAGTCTTTCTAACATAAAATGCTGGACATGATGCACAAAATGGAATATATAGAACTCTCTTTGTGTTGCAATTAAATCTCCCTTTAACTGAAATCAACTTTGAATAGCCAGAAACAGAAAAGTGAGAACCCTTCAAGATGCACTGACACTGTCTACAGGCATCACATCTTTTCATTCCTAGTTTCATGGTGGACTCTATGTCCACTTCATTGTTTCTTTCTAAAATAGCCTTCATATTGGCACTTACTTTACCCACACCAAAACATGATCACACAAACACTTGAACATACTACATGTGCCAAAAACAGTGTTCCAGTGACTGGCAATAGTTTTCTTAAAGAAGACAACTTCCCTATTATATTCCATAACAAACACTTGCAATAGATTCAGAATAGAAACATTCCTACTATAATTACAAACAACCTTCTTGGAGTGCAAGAGCGGAATATATCTAGTGTGCCTTCCATTGAGCAGCCATTTCAAGCCTTCATCCAGTAAATCCTGAGGGTACCCACGATCCGCAAACATCTTACTCAGTTTCTGAGTGTCTTTGTTAAAAACATCATCATTAGATACCAATCTACTTAGTCTAATATACTGTTCCTTAACCATTTTCTTTTTTTGCCATTTAGGGTGCTGGTTATCATAGTGCAAATAGGCATCAGAAAATGTATCCTTGCGATAAATATTAAATTCAAACCTCTCCAATTCAATTTTTTGTATAAGTTAATGTCCAGATAATTATCACAATGACTATTAATATGATATGTAAACTTTAAGAAATGAGTGGAGTTAGTCATATAGTTAATAAATTCATCAAATTCTTCGGCACTCCCTCCCCACAAAATAAAAATATAATCCAAAAAACACAGGTATGTCACTATTTTAGACGAAAAAGATGAACCCAACACAACAGTTATCTCCCAATGTCATAAAACCACATTTGCAAATATTGGAGCCGATGCTGCTCCCATTGCCTTCCCCTTACACTGCTTAAAATATTCACTGTCAAAGTATACAAAATTATTAACTAGAACACTTTCCATAAATTGATATATCAAGTTGGTCTCGTCATTATTTAAATTTGTGCCTACCACCATGGCCTCATAAAACCATTCTAACCCCAACTCGTGCAGTATAACCAAAAACAAATCCTTAATTTCCAGTGTAATCATCAAGTCATATTGGCCATAGTCTCCAAAGAATGCCATGAATCTTTAAGTAGACGCTTTTTATCAGAGGCAAAATTCTTTAGATTGTGATCAACAAATTTCGTAAAGGGTTCAGACTTCACACCCCCCTGACACTACAATTGGTCTAACTGGGGGATCTGTAATAGACTTGTGGATTTTATGTATGCCGAAAATGGCCAGGATCCTAGGGTTCTTTACCAGAAAGAACTCCCTGACCTTCGGGGGAAAATCATAAAATACAGAAATGTCCTCCTCATCCAAATGAATTGCATGATATGCTATGTTTATTTCATTATGAGAAACATCAATAAATTATTCACCATTGTTCAAATACTCCATCGTTTTAGAGGAGTACAAAAAAATTATCCATAATTACCAACCCCCCCCCCCCCCAAATCAGGCTTCATAACTCTTACACTTCTATCATTCAAAAGCCTATCTAAAATCTTCCTTTCATCCTGTGATAGATTGTAGAACCTTCATTTACTGTTCCTGCACCATTCCCTAATAGAATTTCCACAAAGCCATTCGAATAGTTCAATGGGGGGGGGGGGGCTAAAGATGGATTAAATACACTACTTCTACACAAACCCTTCTCATAAGTCCCACCAACATTTTCAGTCAATATACATTCCAAGTTCAATTTTTTTTTAAATAATTTCAGTTCTGTGAGATAATCCACCACTTTAGGTCGACTAGTCGGTATAAACTTAAAAACTTTTTGAAACAAAGTCCCATGCAATGTAGAAATGTCCAACCTTGAAAAATTGTAATTCATACTACCCCCAAAATCATACACAGTACCTTTGATACCAGCTTCATTTCCTTCAGATCTAGTGACCATCGCTGTCATCTGTTCTGGTAATTCATTCCCTGCAACTCCTGTCTAGAGTAAGGGGGCCAAAACTGGTGACCATTCCTGTAATTGCATATATCCTAATAATTGCTCTTCATTGTCGTCTGTCTAATCTCTTTGATCTGCTTGGTAGGCTCTCCCCTGAAAAATGGGTCTGCTGCTTACTATTTGTCGCTCATCCTGTGTTATGACTCAAGACAAGCAGGTGAGGTAGTTTGTTTATATGCTTTATTATATAGAAACACATCAGGATGGATATCAGCAACATAAAATATAAACAAACTGATTAAATGACAGACCATTACATACATGCATGCTTACATCTCAATAGCTCTCTACAAAATGGCAATCTGGCTCCCATGTGCTCGGTATTTATACACATATGCAAGCCCATGGAAAGCTTCTTAAAGGTATACCTACATTCATGCTGATGTACATCCTCCCTCTTTAGTGAATTGTGTATTTATACACATGTGCAAGCCCACGGAAAGCTTCTTAAAGGTATACCTACATTCATGCTGATGTACATCCTCCCTCTTTAGTGAATTGTGTATTTATACACATGTGCAAGCCCATGGAAAGCTTCTTAAAGGTATACCTACATTCATGCTGATGTACATCTTCCCTCTTTAGTGAATTGCCCACAATATAATGACATTTGAAAAGACATGCAATTATACAAACACTAAGAAATAAACACAATGTTCATGTCCAGGTTGCCATGAATCTGGAACATGGTCTGGAAATGTGACCTGATCTAGTGATATAGCATTTAGGACTGGGTTTAACAACAGGGACAGTCATTGGTGAATGATCTTTTTCAGGTGTTTTGGAAATCTTCTCAGGAACAAGGATATTTGCTGGAATATCCCGTGAAACTGGAACACTGAATCACTCACTCTGACATCTAGAGTCTTTTTCACAGGCAAGATGCTGCAATACAGCCTCAGACACTGGTACTAAATGTTTCTAATTCCACCTGAATTCTACTCCTTGGGATTCCACAATCTACGATCTCGGCTCTGGACATACACTTTTCATGACTCCAATCTGATCAAAACCTTTGGATGTCTGCATCCTCACTATCTCCCTTTCTCGTAATGGATTGAGCAGTTTGCTGGACTTATCATAATAGGACTTCTAGGATAAATGCCTTTTCATGAGTTGAGCTCTCACTGCTTTGTTGTTCTTAGCAAAGGGAGCCAACAGATTGCTACTGCTTGGTAGTGTGGTTCTGGTTTGTCTTGACAAAAGCCTTTGTGCAGGTCAACCAAGATGTTTATCATGAGGAATATTTCTGAGATTCTGGAGATTCAGAAAAACATTGATATTGTCTCATTTTGACTTCTCTGATAACTGTTTTGCACTTTGAACTGCATGTTCTGCCAAACCATTTGACTGTGGGTACTCAGGGCTACTTGTAACATGGATGACGTCTCACTCTTCAGCAAATCTCTTTAACTGCTGGCTTGTAAACTGTGTACTATTGTCAGAAATAACATTGTGCAGACTACCATGGGCTGCAAAATGGTGCTTGAACTTAGTAATGACAGTACTGGATGCTAGATTAGGAAGTAGGTCAATCTCAAACCAATTTGAATAAGAGTCTACTAACACCAAGTAATGTTGACCATTCCATTTGAAAATATCTGTAGCTACTGTTGACCAAGGTAGTTCAGGAATCTGGTTTAGTTTAAGTGGCTCTTTCTGTTGATGTACATACAGAACAAGAGGAAAGTGCTGTCAGTATCCTTTGACATGCCCTTCTTCTGGTAGAATCAGTTCCTGGGTAGCCACGATGCAAGATGGTATTATACTCATTTAAGGATTTTGCAACAATCACTTTTGCACCTTTCATGATGATACCATTGTCAAACAAAATCTCATCTCTGTAAGGAAAATATGGCTGCTGGTAAACAAGATTGCTTTGACGGCATCCTTAACTGATAAAGTGGTTGAGCTGCTGACGGACTGGATCTGAGGCTCTGTGACTTCTAAGCTCATCAAGATGTGTAGAAGAAAAATTTCTCACTTCCATGAATTCAAAATCAAGTTGCTCATTTTCATGGTGTTCAATGGTATTTCTGGGCAATCTGGATAAAGTATCAGCAAGTTAAAGATGTTTGCCTTTTGTGTAGAGAGGATTGAAATTATACTTTTGCAATTTCAGCATCATGCATTGCAGTCTATCTGGAGCTGTATGCATAGGATTTCTCACAATAGTGACTAGAGGTTGGTGATCTGTTTCGGACTGAATTAGTCGGCTGTAAATATAATCATGGAACTTCAAACATGCAAACACAATTGCCAAGAGTTCCTTCTCTAGCTGAGCATACTGCAACCCGGTTTGGGTTAAAGCTCTGGATGCATAGACTACTGGCCTACCCTCTTGAAGAATGACTGCACCAAGATCAAATTTCAAAGCATCACAAGAAAGAGTTACTGGTTTGTGAACATCATATTATCTGAGAGTTGGTGGACTGGCAATTTTATGTTTCAGGACATCAAATGCTCTTTGGTGTTGTTCTAACCAGGACCAGGATACATCTTTGCATGTCAACTCTCTGAGAGTGGTGCTGAAAGTTGGCATAATTCTGGAATGAACTTGCCTAGGTAGTTAACAATGCCAAAAAAAAGTTGTAGGGCTTGAACATTGTCTGGAGCTGGCATCTCAAGAATTGCTGTTTGCTTGAAAGGATCTGATTGTAAGTCTGAACTAGTAAACAAATGACCGACATAAGTAACTTCTCATAGCCTGAACTTGTACTTCTGAGGATTCAGCTTAAGATTCACTTTACATGCTCTTTCCAGAACTTTCACGAGGTTTCTCTCATGCTCGGCTTCACCATTAGCTCCTGCTAGAATATCATCTGCTATAACAGCACACAGGTATCCAGAAAAAAATTGCTCCATGGCATGCTGGGAGACTTCAATAACAGAATTTATCCAAAATGTCATTCTCAAAAATCTGTATTTGCCAAAAGGAGTACTGAAAGTAGTTAGCAATGAAGATTTGCGGTCAAGCAAAATTTGCCAGAATGAACTCTTTGATTCCAAAACAGAAAAAACAGTGGCATTTGGCATAAGAGCAGTGACTTCTTTGACTTATGCATTGGATGATGAGGTCTTTTCAGCACTTTATTTAACTCTCATTTATCAATACATATGCTGATATCATCTGAGCTTTTCTTATGAGCGACTACCATGGAAGATACCCATTTAGTTGGTTCATGAACTGGACAAATCACACCTTGCTGCACCATTTTATCTAGCTGAGCTTTGACTCTGTTCTGCATAGCTACTGGAACTTTCTGGGCAGGTCTGACAACTGGGCTGACTTCAGGGTCTAACTTCATGGAGTACACAACTGGGAGTTTGCATAGCTTGTCTTCGAAAATATCAGCATGGGTAGAGAAAATAAACTGGGCAAAATTAGAATAGTGGTCTTTCAAGCTAACATGGTGGACTTCGTTATTAAATGAATGTAGTCCCATTTTCAAACTGTCTCATGACTGTATGTGCCTTTTAACTACGTAAAATTGCAAGTCATAACTGTTCCCAGCAGAGTAACTTGAAAGCACTACTTAACCTTTGGTTTGAATTTCTTCGCCACCGTAAGCAACAAGCTTCACACACTTTGCCAAATTAAGCTTCTCACTAGTGCATACTCTAGCAAATGTTTCTGCTGACATAACATTGCATTTTGAAGTTGTGTCAACTTTGAGCTCTATGGATCTTCCATTTATCCAAACAGTACAAAATACTTAATTCTTTGCCCACAAATCTACTGCATTGACTGTTTCATTAAGCACAGACACACCATCAACATAAAAAGTAGGGTCACAGCTTTCTAATTAATCAAGTTGTCTCTTTGAATGTTCTCTTTTTAATAAAAGAATGTGCCTCTTTTGATTCATAAAATCTTTGGAAATTGTTAAACTTTTTACATCTGTGGCACTGCTGACCAAAAGCTAAGCACTTTTCTCTTTTAGACACATGATTACCATCACAATTGCGAAAGTTGACTATGAGGCTAGGTGAGGGAACATGCTTTGAGTTTGCTGACTCAGCCTTGTGCTTCATTGAGATTGTGCATGCTCTGGAATTTGCTAGAAAGCTACGGGGTTTACCAGGGACTGCTACAGGGTTCACAGTTGGTGCCATATGCTTGGGCCTATTTCTTTTAACCATGTGCTGCATGCTATCAACATTAGCAATAGAAGATACTGGAATCATGCATTTCTCATTTGTAAGCATATTTGTGTGCTTTTCTGTGAGCTCATATATCTGACAAATCTCAATGGCCTTATGCAAAGTTAAATCACTGTGACGAAACAAAATCCTTCTCACAGAATCATCTTTAATACCACACACGTCTGTCTTTTATCAACTCATCCCATGAATTACCAAATCTGCATGCTTTATCTTTGTTTCTCAAGTCAGTTACATATGCTGCAAAAGTTTCACCAGGGTTTTGATCTCTTGTGTGAAATAAGTGCTTTCTATCATAATATTCATTTGGGAGTTACACATTTCTCTAAATTTATGTTTTAAGCACTCAGGGCCTTCCCTTGATTCAGCTGGTACCAGTATATGATGGTTTTGCCCCTCTCCTGCAAACACAGCAGGTGTATACACAAATGAATGCTCTCTTTCTATGGCTTCTGAACCAGCTAAATTAAGCAGAAAAAAATGCCTTTTTATGTGCATTTTTATCAGAAAATGCAGCTTGTATGAAAATATCGTACTCTTGCTCAAAGACTCTTCAATTCTCTGCAATATTATTATCAAATACAAGTGGACCAGGTTTTCAAAATCCTTCAGCCATGCCAACAAAGTATGCTTAAACACACTGCAAATATGGCCCTTGTGATTATGTATGAACATGCACATGAACATGCACCAGGTAGTTGTAATAACATTCAAATGCACAATAAAGTCTTTGAAAATACTGTACTCTGCAAAATTTGCTTTGAAATGGCTGTATTTTGTGAATTAACTGTACTGTAATACTACACAAACTTGCAAACACTCTATACTTTGGATATTTTGAATAGCTTTAATTAATGTGAAAAAATAGCACATAATGAAAAAATGCAGTTGTTTTCCTTATTTTATACGTTATGCAATTCAGACATTATCTCAAACATTTTTGTAACTATTTCGAATAGTTTTATCAATATGTCGCAGTTCAGACATTTTGTTTAACTAGAAATTCGTTTTGAGTGTTCTGAGTGCTTCATTTTATATTCTTTGAGGAAGAAATCATTTAAGGATGTTTTAGTATCTGGAATTCGTTTCTGACCTGTTTTTGCAAGTTGTACATGTAGTAGGGATTATCCATTCCTCTATATTCCTCCAACATTAACTGAGTGCCTCTTGGTCTTGATTCCGGATCCCATTCTGACACCATGTTGCTCGTCCTGTTATGATTCAAGATGAACAGGCAGGGTAGTTCATTTATATGCTTTATTATATAGAAACACATCAGGATGGATAGCAGCAACATAAAATATAAACGAACTGATTAACTGACAGACCATTACAAACAGTACATGCATGCTTACATCTCAACAGCTCTCTACAAAGTGACAGTCTGGCTCACACGTGCTCAGTATTTATACACATGTGCTAGCCCATGGAAAGCTTCTTAAAGGTGTACATACATACTGATCTACACTATTATTAGCCACTTCAGTGTTGTCTACTTCACAGTTGTTACCCCAGGACTTGGGTAAACAGTTTTATCCTTACAGTCCTTTTCATCTCTCCAGATTTTTTCTGCTTCCTTTTGAAAGCAGCCTCTACATTTCTCTCAGCCCTCTTAAATATATTACAAAATTCTGTAGAGAGATCAGAAAATAAAAGGTCCTTTCTCATATCCACATCCAGCTTTGTAATGTCTTCTTCTAACTTTGCCAACTGTGGTACATTGTCCCAGGCAATAATTTGCATTAATTCTATGCCACTCTGATCAAAAAAATCATGTAGCTCAAGACGCAGAACTGAACCCAGGACCACTCCACTGGGGTACTTATACAGTGTCAGGCCCCTTGGAACACTCTTGCTGGTAATATAGTAATTCAGAAATTAATTATCCGTCAGCCGGGCTTTAAATTTGGAAAGGGACTTCTTAAGCCTCCAGAACATGGCATCCAAAGTAAGCTCATATTCATCCTGGATCTTTATGTCACATGTTTCAGCAACATTTGATCCTTGTCCAAACACATACTTAGATGAAAACCAACTACCAAGGTCGCCATAAGTATGACTATTTTGAACCCTGGAATTGGCTTTGCCTGAAGCGTTCATAGGAGATAATGCAGGTACTGTCCTACAGCTAACAGCCACATAAGTATGTACCAGACCATCATTGCCCACACAATTTGCATTCTTTGATGCAACCACCAATGAATCCACATGATCCTTTAATTAGGTCATACATTCCAAAAGAGCTGTAAGGCAAATCGGTGAATGATTGCTATTCAGCATAGCAGCATTGTTTCCAGAACCTTCCACTTCAGTAAATGAGTCCATTTGTGACATCCTGATCATAAAACACACAATTAACAGAATAACCACAAAATGAAAGGCAGCATACTACCGTAACTAAAACAAATAAAACGTAGCCCCAGATGTCACAAAATAAACTTTAATAAACGTTTAAGCACTTTTGTTCTAAATAATCAAGAATTTCATCAGAAACTAATATCAAAACTACCTCCTGTCATTAAATACCTAGGAAGGTGCCAAATACAACACCATCTGCTCTAAAGAGATGCAAACATCTTAAATGTTATAACTACAATATCAAATCTACTTAAAACATTTTAATACCATCCTAAAAACACATTGTTAAAAATACTACCTTAACAGCTATTAAAAATCTTAAATATGAAATACTAATTTCAAAGAATTGGTTTTAACAAACAATAAAAAAATAAAAAAAAACTTTTTAAAAAACACCTAACGATGCTGCATATTAATAACATGAATGTAAAATATTAAAGAAAATGTTATAATACACAATGTAAAATGCATACCATAGAAAATATATATAACATAAAAATACATGTAAACTAAATGGATGCTGCTTTCATCATAAGTACTAGTTTAACAAAACTCACTTCATTCAGCCCTGGTGTAACACTAGCATTAAGTAAGACTTGCCAAAAGTACTCCCTCTGTTCCACTTTTAGTTCCCAATCACCTCCCCCTTACTGGTATGGGAACCTTCTCCAATATGCTAAATGCAAACTTCTTAAATTCTTTACATGTAATGGAATGCTTGTATAATGCAATACTCATGTTTGCCTTTTTTAATAGCATATACATGCTGTTACGCTCTAGTTTTTAGGGGGCCAATAGTCTTTCCAACATAAACTGCTAGACATGAGGCACAAAATGCAATATATACAACACCCTTTGTGTTGCAATCAAATCTCTCTTTAACTGAAATTAACTTTGAATAGCCAGAAACAGAAAAGTGGGAACCCTCCAAGATGTATCTACACTGTCTACAGGCACCATATCTTTTCATTCCTAGCTTCATGGTGGAAACTAACTCCACTTTGTTGTTCCTTTCCAAAATAGCCTTCAAATTGGCACCATTTTTATATACAAACCTGGGTCGATTGCCCAAACACTTCAACATACCACAT
The DNA here is from genome assembly GCF_019279795.1 of Protopterus annectens. Classification (NCBI taxonomy): domain Eukaryota; kingdom Metazoa; phylum Chordata; order Ceratodontiformes; family Protopteridae; genus Protopterus; species Protopterus annectens. The sequence continues at coordinate 1,234,614,823 of NC_056747.1, forward strand.
GTGCCAAAAACAATGTTACAATGACTGGTAATAGATTTCTTCAAGGAAACAACTTCTGTATTGAATTCCATCACAATCACTTGCGATGGGTTCACAATAGAAACATTTCTACTATAATTGCAAACATCCTTGTTGGAGTGCAAGAGCGGAATATATCTAGTGTGCCTTCCATCGATCTCCAATTTCAAGGCTTCATCCAGTAAATCCTGAAGGTATCCATGATCCCTAAACATCTTACTCAGTTTCTGAGCCTCTTCATTAAAACATCACCATTAGAGACCAATCTACATAGCCTAATATACTGTTCCTTAAGCATGTTTTTCTTTTGCCATTTAGGGTGTCATAGTGCAAATAGGCATAAAAATGTATCCTTGCTGTAAATATTAGATTCAAACCTCTCCAATTCAATATTTTCATATAAATTATTGTCCAGGTAATTAACTGAATGACTATTAATTTGATATGTGTCCTTCAAAAAATTAGTGGAGTTTGTCATATAGTTAATAAATTCATCAATTTCTTCAGTACTCCCTCTCCCTAAAATAAAAATATCATCCAAAAACTGCAGGTATGTCACTAATTTATTATATTTAAAAAGATGAACCCAACACAGCAGTTCTCTCCCAATTCCATAAAACCATATTTGCAAATGCTGCTCTTATCACCACCCCTTATACTGCTTAAAATAGTCACCGTTGAAATATACAAAATTATTAACTAGAACACTTTCCATACATTGATATATCAAGTTGGTCTCGTCATTATTTAAATTTGTGCCTACCACCATGGCCTCATAAAACCATTCTAACCCCAACTCGTGTGGTATAACCAAAAACAAATTCTAAATGGTCACTGTAATCATCAAGTCATCAGCACAAAAAGGAATATTGGGCATAGTCTCTAAAAATGCAATGAATCTTTGAGTTGATGCTTTTTAACAACCCCAAAATTCTTTAGTTTGTAATCAACAACTTTCCCAAAGGGTTCAGTCTTCACACACCCCAACACTACAATTGTTCTTGGGATCTGTAATAGACTTGTGGATTTTAAGTATCCTGAAAATGGCCAGGATCCTAGGGTTCTTTACCAGAAAGAATTCCATGAACTTTGGGTTCAAATAATAAGATACAAAAATGTCCTCCAAATCCGAATCAATTGCATGATATGCCGTGTTTATGTTCACAAGAACCTTCAATAAAATATTCACCATTGTTCAAATACTCCATTTTAGAGGAGTACAAAAAATTATCCATAATTATTACCCCCCCCCCCAAATTGGGCTTCATAACCCTTATATTTCTATCACTCGAAAGCATATCAAAAACCCTCCTTTAATCCTGTGATAGAATGTAGAACCTTGGTTTACTATTTCTACACCATTCCCTAATAGAATTGTCACAAAGCATGTGAATAGTGCAATGGAGGGAGGGCATTTTATGCATTTTATATTATGTATTATAACATTTTCTTTAACATTTTACATTCATGTTATTAATATGCAGCATCGTTAAGTGGTTTTTAAAAAGTGTTTTTAATTTTTTTATTGTTTGTTAAGACCAGTTCTTTGAGATTAGTATTTCATATCTAAGATTTTTAATAGTTGCTTCAGTAATATTTTAACAATGCTTTTTAGGATGCTACTAAAATGTTTTAAGTAGATTTGTTATTGTAGTTATAACATTTAAGATGTCTGTATCTCTTTAAATCAAGTGGTCTTGTATTTGGCACCTTTCTGGGTATTTAAATGAGAGGAAGTTATTTTGATATTAGTTTCTGATGATGTTCTTGAATATTTAGAACAAAATTGCTTAAACATTTATTAAAGTTTATTTTATGACATCTGGGGCTGTGTTTTTTTGTTTGCTTGTTTGTTTTAGTTATGGTAGTAAGATGCCTTTCATTTTGTGGTTACTCTAACATCAACGATTGAAACACTACTAACATCATGAACTTTAATCATACTTTGACTTAAGAACAGGGTCCATTCCAACTGTTGCATTAAAAACTCAAATTCTTGGAGAAATTATGGTACAAGCACCCTGGCATGGGGTAGCGTAACCTAACCACATAACAAGTCATGCAGAAACCAGAATAAACACAGATGGCATTTTACATTATGTGCCTCCAACACCTCCACCTAACAGAAAGCAGCACACACTAGCCCACACACTTCTAAATGAGGCAAACCCCCCAAAAAAAGAACATTGTAGTTGACTCATAATTTTCTCCCTGGGCCGCCATTGAAAATGGGTTCCTACCAGTCAGACTTTCCAAGTATTCAAATGTCAATAAATAAATAAATAAATAAATAATATTATTTGTGTCATTGTAGCTGACTTAAAGGTGATGGCATTGCAGGTTATCATGCTGATGCTTAAACTCTTCACTTGCCCTGGTTATGCCTGTGGTTAAGGTAAAAGAGATCATCATACCAAGCATCAGTTTTGCAGAATCAGCAATCAAAGGACCCAGTATCCATTCCCTGAAATAGCTATAAATGAGATTGAGCATTACCTTTCTCTTCTTCATGCACCATGGAAGCACATTCTACTGGGCACTCCGTAAGGTAGCAATTGTTACACAAATATTCTCAGAAAAAAGTGTTACATTCCAGAGGCATAAAACAGAAGCTGTGAATCTTGCATGCAACTTGATTACTGATTAGCAGGTAGCACAGCCTGCAGCTGTGCAAAAGCATATTGTGTATACTCATGCATGTCCCCTTTTGGGTTGTGAGAGGTAAGTCCAAGCACACAGCTATATTTCATGCTACAGAGGTGCAGCAACAAAAGAAACCAGTTCACAGAGATTTATCACACCTGGCTTCATTTATTTATTTATTTATTTGCAGTTTGTTTGCCAGGATAGTCCAGTTGGGTTTTGAAGAACCCGTTTTCAATGGAGTCCTGGGGAGAAAAGCTCCATAAAAATACAAGAATGCAGTAATACAAAATACAAATATACATTGTAAATGCAATAAGTCAAAGAATACAAGATAAAAAATACATAATTAAGAGGGAATTTCAAAACAAACAAAGTAATGAGTTGTCAATAGAATGGCATTATGAGATCCAAGTTAGTATACTGAATTATCTTCATTACAGTTCCTATACAAATATCATGATTCCTACCATTATTATTATAAGTTATTAGACTGTAGGAGGCTATTTACAGATATGGTGGCTAGTAAAGAGAACTATGGATGAGGACATTATGAAGGATGAGAGCAAGAGCATTCCCATTGTGAAGTTAGGTGTGAGTGAAGTAGGGTTTTGAAGACAGGGAGTCTGTCTGTGGTATGGATGAGAGGTGGAAGAGAATTACAATGGTGAGCAATGAGAAATATAGGAGGTGGTTGCCTGGCGTATGGGATGGCTTATGTAGTTCTATTAGATTCAGGGAATTAGATCTGAGGCACCTATCAGGAAGATGGATTTTGAAGGTGGAGGCTAGAGAGGGGCAGAGAGAGGGGTTAAAAATAAGTTTGTGTGCTTAGATCAGTTGGATATAGGTAAGATAGTTGGGTAGTTCTAGCCAGTTTAATTGATGTAGGGAAATACAGTGAAGGGTATTGGATCTTTGGCCAGTTGCACATTTTTAAATTTTATAGTAACAGGAGGAGAGCTTTGATTTGAGGGACAATTGCAGATTGATAAGAATAGAAGCACCATATAGGTTCATAGGTTGATTCTAGGCTATCTGCCCTAGGGCATTTATAAGCCTAGCCAGAGTGTGTTTGGCTTTCGCCACCCTTTTAGATTAGTTGACTGTGCCTCTGTATATTAGGTCACAGAAGATAGCCCTTTTAAGGTTAGTTTACTGTGCCTCTGTCTAGCAGGGACACAGAAGAGATCCCAGGGGTAAACCTACGATCTCCCATCCACTCATCAAGATTTCTCTTGAAGAGGGTCATTGAGGGGCTCTGCCTAACATGGATTGGGATTTTGTTCCAGAGTGAGGGGAGCCTCTGAGATATGAATCTGTCCCTCCAGCATGTCCTATTTATTTCTGTGCTGAGGTTAAAGACCCTGGAGCATGTAGCTCTAAGGGATTTGGATTTCCTGAGGTGGAGCATGTCCATTAATTCTGGTTTGGACATGGCTTTATACATCAGGCACAGATCATCTCTGAGTAGGTGGTAAGCAACTGAGTAGAGCTGGAGTTTCTTTAGCCTAACTGCATAGGGCATCTGTTTGAGTCCCTTGATCCTCTTGGTGAGGTACTTTTGGGGTCTTTCCAGTTGCTGCAGGTGTCGGGTAAGGTACATCCCAAATGCGGCATTGTATTCAATTGTGGGCCTGATGAGTGATGAGTAGAGGGGCACAATGACCTCTCTTCATCTAGATGTGAACCATTTCGTGATAAGGTGGGCTATGCAGAAGGTCTTTCTAACCACTTTGGCAATGTGATTGTCAAAGGAGAGATTGCTATCTACTTGGGTTCCCAAATCCCTAATTACTTCTTCTGTACATAATGGATTACCACCTATGTGGTAATTTGTGGGCACTTTGTTTTCCCAAAGGGGATGACTATGCACTTTTTGGCATTTAGCTTTAGGCCATGGCTCTGGCACCAGTTATCCATCTCTGTGAGACCCTTTTGGAGAATGCTTGTGTCAGTCGGCGAGTCGATTATGGCACCCAGTTTGCAGTCATCTGCGAACTTGGCCAGCCATAGTCCTCCCGTGTTAGCCTGCACCTCAGAGAAATATATACCGAACAAGAGAGGTCCCAGGACTGAGCCTTGTGGGACGCCACTTGTAACTGGTTTAGAGTCTGACATGGCACCTGCAATTCTGGCCATGTGGGTTCTATCCCTGAGCCAGTTTGCCATCCATCTTGTGACATAGGGGTTGATATTTAAGCTGGTGAGCTTATTTATGATGCCCGAGTGGGGTATTGTGTCGAAGGCTTTTGCGAGGTCCAGGTAGGCTGTGTGGACATTTATGGCCTTGGTGACTATTTCAAATAAGTCGACCAGGTTCAATAGGCAAGATCTTCCCTTAACAAAGCCAAATTGGGTAGGATCCAGTGTTTGGAGGTTCCCAATGTCTTTGTTTATGAGTTCCATGATGATACGCTCCAGGCTAGTCAGGCTTATTGGGCGATAGTTTCCGGGGTCCGTTGTGGCACCACCTTTGTGGAGTGGGACCACTGTTGCTGCACACCATTCCTTGGATACATATCCTGTAGTAAGGCTGAGATTGAACAGTGACTTTATGTGAGAGTTCAGTTCTTCTTGGAGTTTGTGTAAGACGCAGCCCGGGACACTGTCCGGTCCCACTGATGCTGTGTTTTTTGCTTTGTAGAGGGCAGCTCTCACCTGTGCATCTGTGATGTCAGGGAGACTACACTCTGTTGGGAAAGACATTTGCTCTTTTGGGGGGAAGGGGGGGAGAAGTTTGCACTGAACCTGTCTGCCAGGATGTTGGCAATGTCTGTGGGTTCAGTGTATTTTTTGTCATTTTGCACTAACTCAGAGCATATCTGGGAGTTGCCACCCAGGTTCCTGACATAACTAAAGAAGGCCTTGTGATTATCTTTAGCGTCTTGTGGAATTTTTCTTTCGAAGCTGGCCTTAGATGATTTTATGAGGGATCGTAGTTTCTTGCTAGTACTGATTAGAGATGTCTTCCCTTTTTGGGATTTTGCTGTATCATGTAGTAGCTTCCTCCTTCTGTTCTATAGCTTATTTATGGCTGGGGTCCAACAGACAGATCTCCTGCCTTTGGAGGAGTGAGTCTTGGTTTTATTTGGGATAGCATGATCCATGCATTCCTGTAGGTGTCCATAGAATGCATTTGTAAAGGATTCTGCGTTTTGGGCCATATTTTCCACTGGCCTGGGGGCTTTGAAGGATTCCACCTCGGTTTTGAGAAGTGTGAAGTTTGCTTTTGAGAAGTTCTTCACCGTGGTTTCCTTGGCTGGGGGTGGGGACAGGATATGGATGTCCACTGAGATTAATTTATGGTCAGATCTTACCAATGAGGGGTATACCTCTGGTATGGAACATAGAGTCCCCGTGTTGGTGATGATCAGGTCCAATATGTTTTCCCCTCTTGTGGGAGTGGTGAAAAGTTGTTCCATAGCATTTGAGTTTATAAATTCTAGGAACCATTGGGCGAGGGTGTTGGGGCTTGAGTAGTACTCCCAGTCTATGTTTGGGTAGTTGATGTCACCCAATATAATGATGTTTGGAGAGACCTTCATATTCTCCAGTGTTCTCAGGAAAGCCAAGTGGGGTTCCTGAGTTTGGGAGAGTGGTCTCTAGCAGGCTACAAACTGAAAGGCAGTTTTGCCCACTGTTAGTTGCACATGGATGGTCTCCAATGCTTCATGCAGTGCCACTAACCTGGAGGTGTGGGTATCTTTGATGAATATGGATACTCCCCCTCCTTTTGTGGTTCAGTCCGAGTTTTGGGGCTGAAAAGCATGGTATGAGGTATAACCTGGTAGTGCTGAGGTGCTCTCGGGAGCCTTGAACCAGGTTTCTGTTACTGCACAGATATCGATATTCTCCATACTGAGGAGAGCCTCGAGTGCGTGCATCTTGAGGTCTAGACTTCTGGCGTTGAGCAGCATTACCCTTAGTTTCTTTTTCCTTGTGCTGTCTATGGAGGTGGGTTTGTCTTTTGAGCCTTGCCTAAAAAAGGCACTATGGGGGTGGCAAGAGCCAGTATTTGGAAGCCCAGGGGTGACAGGTGCAAGCCGTCCCAAGTGAAGCAACGTGACTTGTCGAGCATGTCATCCCAGGCTGACAGACACTGGATCCCCTTTGAATGACACCAATACTTTAGCCAATTGTTAAAATTGATAATTTTGTCTTTATACTGTGGCATCATTCTTGGTGAGGGTAAGATGCTACTCAAGGTCAGGGTCATACCGGCCTGGGCTACATGATCAGAGAGCTCCTCTATGTCTCTTTTCATGCAGTCCAGGGAGGTACATCTCAGGTCACTCACACCAGCATGGACAATGACGGTGTCATATTTGCACTTGCTTTGGAGTGACCTGAGTGCTTGTGTTATGTGGCGGATCCTGGCACCCAACAGGCAGCTTACAGTGACCTTCTCCTTGTTCAGCCTGGTGAGTGGGACGTCAGTGTGTCTGACAAGAGAGTCACCTATTACAAGTGTATTAGGTGTGTTGTTTAGCCTTAAGGGCTGTGACTGTGTGGCACACAGACTTTGTGAACTATGTGATATGTGGGTATTGTTGTGGGGTAGTGGTTGCTTGGATGTCTGCTTTGGAGGTCTCTGCTGCTTGGGCATATTTTTATTTAGAGCCTCCGAGTATGTTTTTCTGTGTTTATGTGTTTGGTTTGCTGTTGCGATAGGTCTATGTGAGACTGGATTTGTGGTGTGTGTGGTTACCTTCTCCTCCTGACTGACTGTGCCAGTACTGGGTTGAGAGAGGTCAGCCTCCAGTTTGGCTATATAGTTGCATCTCTCACATATATTTGAGCTTGTTGGGAGGAGGAGAGCGTGGTCTGTGTACATAACGCAGTTGTAACATTGCCTCAAGATTCCCAGATTCACCAGCTGGACTGGGGAGTAAACCCGAAACTGACTTTTGGATATGCCAGAATAGTATAAGGAACTACTTTTTGACTGATCAAAAAGGACCAATAGGGAGCCAAGTACTTGAAGGGAGTATAAGAGGGTGTAGTGCTTTAGTTTATTAGTGCTTACTTATAAGATTACTTATACAAGCAACTGCAGGGCTTTAGAATGAAAATAGAGTGCTTACTTTGAGATTTAGAACAGTTCTAAGGGAAAATGTAAAGAGCAGACTTTGTGGAGCCGGGAATAGTTTAAACCCATTTAAGCGGCACTGCCCGATGCTGCGCTATGTGCAAAATCGTGCAAAACCGTGCAAATGCAGGTTTTAAAGCAGGGAAACTGAAAGAGATAGGAATTGACCCAAAACGGCCAATAAGCTACTAGTTTCAGGGCTGAGACCACTCCTCCAGAGACAGGTAGGCTGCTCAAAGCTCCCCACTCTCACTGGTGAACAGAGAAGCTTCCTCCTATCCAAGTAAGGATATGTGCAACACAGGAAACTATACCACAGTCCGGAATTCAGCAAAACCTGAAATCTGGACTAATCTAGTTCAGCAAAGGCAGGAAAAGAGAATATTTATTTATTTATTTTTTTCAGGAAACAGCAGAAAAACACACAGCAAACACTGTAAATGCTATAAACAGGCTACCGTACTTTAGTGTGTAGCGTACAACAGTTATACAATGCAAAAATGACTTAAATTGATATAAAACAAGTACAAAAACTGCAAAAAGCAGAAGGCAAATGCAATTTAAACTTTTTAAAGCACAGATCAGGTAAAAATTCACTTTTAGGTGGGAAAAGGCAGTCAGAGCAAAAAAAACAGAGAAAAAAATACTTAAATCTGGAAAAGTCTCTCTTGGGTCTCTCTGTTGCCTGTATCACTCTGCAGGACACCACGAGGAGCTGTGTGGAGGGAAGGGATGAGGTAGGTAGTAGCAAGAAGAAACCTGGTAGAGGGAGAGATATAGCAGTTGTGTTGATAAAGCATGCCTAATTTTTTATGAGTTTTTTTTATATTTATTTGTAGGTGACTATCACACTTTAGCTTATCATCAATGAGAATTCCAAGAAGGTTTGCAATAGAGACTATTTCGAGAGTTGTGTTATTTTGGCTGGTGATAGAGAAAGAGTTTTTGTCTAAGGTGGTGGTTTTGGAAGGGGTAAATATCATACGTTTAGTCTTGTTTGCATTGAGTGCCAGATGGTTATTTAGCATCCGTTGTTCTGTAGAATGGAAGGCTTCTTGAGTTAATTCTGCTAGTGATGAAGTAGAGGTTGTAGAACAGATTATAGTGGAGTTGTCGGCATATTGGATGAGGTTGTTGTTGGGGATGGCATGATAGAAGTTGTTTATAAAGATATTGAATAGAATTTACATACATGCCACAAAAGGCTATAAAGTTGGGTAATTAGAAAATGCACTGACATTTTGTATACTCACTCTTGTAGATTTGGAAAGATATTTTGGAGAAGAAGCCAGGAGTATTCTGATTAATAGCAGCATTTCAAATACTTATAGGCAGTTCTTGGGTGAAACACAGTACTTTGAAAGTGTGACGTAAACTGTGTTTGTTAACCTTCCTAAGCATATATACCCTTGCATGTGTATTTCTTTACATAAACCTAGCAATTACAAAATGTGTACCTGCACATGCCACATGTACCAATGTAGCCAATTATATCAGGACAAGCTGTCCCTGTACATGCCTAGTTACTTTTTATGGAGATGGTGTGCCCTGTCAATAGTATAAGGTGGCCTATAGTATTGGCTACAGTAATGTTATGCTGATACTTTTATATCTCTGTCACAATAGTACCGCATACCTGGGTCACCTCTGATTTCCATTTGGCCCCCAGTGTTGGCACATGGATGATGGCAATCCCTTACACATACCTGTAAGTCCTACCAGCTGCATGTCTGCCCATCTGACCTATCTTTACAGCTGCCCCCTTGCATATGGTATGGCATACATAAGTAGCCCCTTTGTATGTACCTGCCATCCTACCAATCCTAGCAGCAAGTGGTCTATAGTCCTGCTTATTTTGACAGATGTCTGCATGGCCAGTGGTCAAGGTAGGCAGCAGAGGCTAGACAATTTCAGTCCTGCATAAAATGATGTCCTTCTGCAGTAACTCAGGACCCATGGGCAGCACTTATTGGGGACAAGAGATACTGACCAACCTTGTGGGACCAGATGTGGCAGACAGTGATCACATCAATGCTGGGTTTGAGCATAATCACACACCATAGCAATGCTATCAGCATATCACTGATATGCCAAAATATGCCAAGGTGAAGGCACATTCTATCACAGCTGAGAGGAGAGTCACTAGAGGGGTACCCAGGACCTTTAGGTTAGTAGAGCCAGGGGAACATTTAGCATTTCTGCTGGCATTTACAGTACTTGGGTCAGCCTTGGTAGTGTGGACACTGTCATCAGGCTTGAACAGAACCCATGCATCTCAGTGAATGATGCACCAGATTAGTACCAGTTACAGCAGTTTACTGAACAGCACCACTTATAATGTTGAGAGTAGGATGACCACAGTGTACATTGCTTATGACTTGTCATAGGAATATCAGGTATCCAAGCATGTCAGAATAGTAGTGGAGGTAGATTGAGAGTGCATGCTACAGCTTGCATGGTCGCCCTTATCAGGGCTACAGTGGTATCACAGGCACTCATTCTCACTCCAGCTGCTGTGCACTCATAGTGGCAGACCACTACTGTGATGACACCTGTAGAAGTTGTGGTGGGACAACAGGCAAATGCTGCACCTGTGCAGGAGCTGATGATGATGACAACCACAAATACCCAGGTCACGGTCAGATGATACTGTGGCATTGTCAATATCAACCTGTGGTTAGGTGAAGGAGAGGCCTTGACTATAGGTGTATCTGAGGCTGTATAGTATGAATATTCACCATCCCCAGTAGTGGGGTCCCACATGCTTATGATCACTAGTGATTCTTCTCTATTTGCAGCAACAGATGAGCACACTTTATCAGTGTGGGTATACCCACCTTAGTGCAGCCTTGCATGGATGTCCAGTGCCACCACATGCCACAGGTTCCTTCTGACCTGCAGTTAGATCAATCAGCAGATGTACTAGGCTATTGTCTATACTCAGTCTTGAGCTAACCAGTCCAACATGGAGCTAAGTGCTGCATTGTATGGTACTTGTAAGGGTGTTGCCCAGCAAAATTACCTAGTCCATGAATACATAAAATCCATGCCTACCTCCACACAGAGAATTTCCAGTGCTACCATTATTGGTCAGACTGGCAGCATTGTCCAAGGTCAAGGTAGGATACATACCTGGAGTGGTCATGTAGCGTGGGGTGGACCATTACAAAGTACAAAGTCTTCAGCTATGTCAGACAATGCATGGTATTCTGCCACCCCTTATTTTGGGGGGAGATGGTTGTCAGCCTACAGTGCCAGGACACCTCATCATTGGACTCCATTTAGGTCGCATGTACACTGGAACCATAGTTAGGGCAGAGCAATGGGAGTGACTAATGTTAGGAGGCAAAATCGGCAATGCAGCTTTTCTCTAAATTTGGGTTGGGGAGCCATTTTAATCATTGCTCAAAACACTAGTTCAGTTAGCTAGGACTCTGAGTCTCACAGTTGTATGTCATCCCTGCCACAGGAGTCTACAAGCCCTACTGTACTAGGCTAGAGAACTGGTCCCAAGTCATGGTAACACAGTGGCACCACAACACATCACAGAAGGATATAATCCCTGACACAAAGTACCCATCACCTTAATACCCCTCTCTCCACCTCCTCTGTCCCTTTACCTAATGTGTATACACATTTCTTTCTCATTGTGTCCCTAGACATTTGTACAGGAGATGACTATGACCCACTTCATTCTCCATCCTGTATGGTGTATGAGGGAGTGACTGATTCACAATGCAGCCTAACCACTTATTGACCAGTGTAACCTGATATTATCTCTGTATGTATCATGTTTGTTCTGTGCGATACTACACTGTCACTGTATGCTTGTCGTAACCCATAGTTCTTGACTAGAGGTCACCTCTTCACTCACCCTGCCAAACACTGAACTTATCTTGCTCCTGTTCCATCTTACTCTCAATGGATGATGGTGTTGACACACCTTCTGTGTTGGTCATGTGTGTGTGTGTGTGTGTGTGTGTGTGTGTGTGTGTGTGGTCCCAACGTACTGTTATCATGAGATTGTCCTGCCTCCTTTATCAACAGCATATTATGTATCATGCCAAATGATAAGAATTTCTTGAAGGCTGTGGCAGGGCCATATGTAGTGCCCCACCCTCATGACATAGCTAGGTAGTGGTCTTTGACCTGGAAAATACACATTAAATGATATTATGTGTTTGTACATAAGGAGAGTTGCACTGGAGTTTGAACCACACCCTGCGGCTTCTGTACATGTGTCATTATCCAATATTCTAGTAGGTATCCAGAATCCACAGTAACACAGTATCAACATATAGGGATTAATACATTTGGACACTATATATATGTATCCATATACTTTAACTTTATCCATGTAAGTGCACTTACTAAATAGATGACCCTGTGAAATGTCACCATGCAAGAAGCAGCATTATAGCCAACATATGTGGCATATATATGAATTCTGATAACTGGCTAGATGCTGTGCAGAGACACTGTCTGAGATCTGTTATGCACCACAGACCATCTGGCTGTTTTCAGAAAGATAGCCTTCCCTATTCACAAACCTTTGTGACAATGACCAAGTGGGGTCTTTATTGCTACTTGTGTGTAGTCTACGGCACCCAGTATTTCAGGGAAGCACTTGATGTCATAGAAGCTAAACATGGTGGCTTAACCTTAGTTACCTGGATTGACAATTGACTAAGCTCTACAAAGAAAATAAAGTTGCAAGATCTGTTTCTTTGTTAATAAAAAACTTTACCAAATTATCACTTGTGATATAGGCAAACTTGCATTTATATAAAAGTAATCAACCCATAATAACAAGTTTACATTTACAAACATTATGCATCACATACATTGTTCTATACTGTTATGATATGAGGTATTGCCAGCTATGCCAGAGAAGTAGGGCAGTGGATGTGTAACATATGCCAGCACAGCTGGCTGGAGTGTTGTAAAGAATTATATGTCATTTGTATATCAAACTGGCTTGCACAGGTGCTTGTGTTGAAAATGTATTTGTAAAGTTACTTGTGTTAAACAATGTAACCAATAATGGGTCCTGCTCGACAGAAAAAGAAGTATACCTGTATATCAGACTGTATAATAACTATTAAAATGAATACATTGTAACAGAGGACACTGGACAATAAGAGGTAAATCTCAGTCCAGCTTGTTGTTGTTGTTGTCTTTTGGCTTTTCCTGGTTAGGGGTCGCCACAGCGGAACTCCAGTCCACTAATGATTGGCAGTAGATTTTGACGAACGCCGAGGTGCCAGCTCGATGTTCAACCTTCAATGAAGGCACGCCCATTTACGCATGTCTTTCAAATGCCCACCCAACCGTGGGGAGGACATGCAGACTCCACACAGAAGACACTCCCCGCACTCCAGCCGAGAATCGAACGGGAGAACCTCTTGCTGTGAGGCAACAACGCTACTGCTGCACCACCGTTGAATGCAAATCTCAGTCCAGCTAACTTTGAAAAATAGTTTGAAATTAAATTACTTGGTATAAACCATGAATATTGTATTTCACAGGTCTTAATGCAGACAGAGACAAGAAGTGTGTACTAGGAAGCTCTCTGTATTGACCTTGGGGGTGAACTAATTGATACTCTGGAAGGGTGGAAGTTTGAAATTGTTTTATGACTTCCAGAAGCTGCAACAGATCTTAGCAAAGCTATATGTGTGTGTATTATTGACACATATGTGTTAGATGCTGGTTCAGTTGTTAGAAAAGGGGGTGGTATGGGATCCAGAAGTCAGACGACCAGATTTATGTGATGTCATTATGTAATCCAGGAATGAAATGAAGTTTTAATAGTAGATGAAACAGAAGACTCAGAGCAGTCTGTTTTTGGAACCTGACATAGAAGGATCAATCACCTACTTCATCTTGCCTTGCTTTAGCAAGTGGCCTGGGAATAGTAATTCTAAGGATGAGTTAGAAAAATAGAGAGAGATTAGCTAAGTACTGCTAAGTACTGTTTATCTGTATCTGTGTGAATCTATTCATCTGTGTTATTTTAATATTTCCTGTGATTAAAACTCTGATGTTTATTGTAAATTACTATTTAGTATTTACATGTTCTTTTATTATGTATTACTAAATATATTTAAACTTTTCATTGTGGCTGGTCCTTTAGAGAATGTTTTAACCTTTGAGAGTACTTATGTTTATTTGGTGACTCTGTGGCCGCTCCTGGAAAGCCTTGCTGTTTGGTCAACATTACTATTTGTATTAGTATTAATTTCAGTCAGTATAATTGGGTACCCTTGTAAGAGCCTTAGAGTATCTGGCTTTGAAGTGTCTGCTGGCAGAAATTACCTTATAGTCTGGGAAAGGGCAGCAGAGTAAGTAAATCTGTGCCAGTTTTTCCCAGGAGTGTGAGTGTGTGTGTGTGTGTGTGTGTGTGTGTGTGTGTGTGTGCAAATCAGATTTTAGAGTGTGTGTGTGTCACTAGGGATACAGAGCACACGTTTCATAGTGAGAGTGGTAGAGGACTTGAAATGGACAGTCAGCTGAGGACTGAAGTCTACAGCTGTGCCAGTGGGGAGTCTTACTTGGGGCCTGGAGAGAGAGAGAGGGAGAGAGAGAGAGAGAGAGAGAGAGAGAGAGAGAGAGAGAGAAACCCAGACTCTAGACTGAGTGTTTTCCCTGTGTGCCCTTAAGGGAAATTGTGCTTTATGCAGAGAGCTGCATCTGGAAATACTGTGTGTACCTATTTTTTGTCCAAGTGAACATCCCTCTCCAGTGTCAGTGGTGAGGATTCAGGCTCCTTGATTACTTGCCCAGAGGAGGGGCATCACATATTGGTGAGCAGTGGTATGGATATTAATTGAACTTCTGTAACCTGTAGGCAGTTGTCACTGAAGGTGTGTGTACTCTCAGCAGCCATAAGCTAAACATATAGAGTTTCATTTTCAAAGCAGTTTTATTTATTTTTTGTTAGTTTGGTTTAGTCAGGGAAAGCAGGCAAATATGTCAGCAGAGGATTGTGGCAAGTTGAAGAAGAACCAGTTGGCCAAGATGTGGGAAGCCAAAGGACTAGTGCATGCCAACCTGACTAAAGAGAAAATGATTTCAGCTTTAATCACAGCTGCAGCATGGACTGGCACCTAGTAGGACAACCAGTCTGGTGATGGGGATGTGCAACCCTCAGAAACAGGACAGTTCATCTTTTCCTCAGTGGATTTAAAAATCAGTCTGCAGTTAAAGAGACTTGAACTGGAGGCAAAACATATGGAATTAGAATCCAAAAAGATACTGCAGCATTTGGAGGCCAGAGAACATGAGAGGGAGATGCTGACTGTTTGTCAGGGTCATGGAGGTAATGGGGAAGGGAATAAATGATCCCCAGAAGCAATAAGGTTAGTACATTTCTCCCACAGTTTACAGATGGTGATACTTTTGATAGTTTTATTCATATGTTTGAAAGACTAAACAACATAATACTGACCAAGGACTATAGGTACAGTTCCTGACCCCCTTACTCCATAGTAAAGCTGTAACTGCAGTTTCTAAATTGTCTGATACTGATTGTTTAAATTATGATAAAGTCAAACAATGTTTATTAGAATGCTTATAGTGTTTTAAGTTAACACCTAAAGCTTGCAGAAAAAAAGTTTTGTGAGCACAGTCACATGGCATATGAAAGTGTATGTGATCATATTGCTGAGCTAAGCACTTATTTTCATAGGTGGGTGAGTGGGTGTCAGGTCACCACTTTTGAAGGGCTGGTAAACTTCTTGGTAAAGGAAGAAGCCCTTAGCACCTTGTTTAAGGACATGGGAATCTGGTTGGCAGACCAAGAGTGTAACTCTGCAGATGTGCTGGGGAAAAAAGGGATCTGTACTTAACAAGCAGGGCATCACTGCACATGAAGTGGATACCCAGTGCTGCACTTGGATATAAGGGAACCCATGGTCAGCAGCCTAAACCACCCCAACAGAGTCCACCAGTAACAGGGAAAGCCACTAGTTTAGGTATATGGCCAGGATCAAGGGTTAGATGTTTTAAATGTAACCAGTGGGGCCATGTATCATATAGATGTCCACAGAAGCAGGGTGGAGAACAATAGGTGGGGGAGCCAGCAAGTGGAAATAACAGTATGCCAGTGGTAAGTTGTCTGGAGACAACAGAGCTATCAAACTGTCACCAGAGTTTATATCCTATCTTAGTAGATGGACAACAGGCTACTGCTAAGGATATGCCTCTGACATAACCATTGTGAAACCTGCAGTGATTAAAGAGAAGCAGTACTTGCCTGGACAGTCCACTCCAGTCAGAGCTTTAGGCGGGACCCCATTCCAAATGTCTTTGGCCAGGGTCCACCTTGACTGGGAGGGTGGAAATGGAAGTAAGTAGGTGTGTTTTAGGCTATCCCTGCAGATGTCTTGACAAGGAATGATTTTGATAATGCAATACCTTGAGTGCATGCAGTTACACTCGGTGAGGCTTGGAGACAAGTATGTGGGTCTGGTAGTCTGCAGGAGACCCAGACAGACCCCACACCTTAAGCCAGGGCTGGTGGGGTGGCTATTTCAGGGAGGGAGCTATCGTGTAGCAGTGGGCCTGAAGGTGAGCCACAGCTGCTGGTAGGTACTGATGTTCCCTTGACCACAATGACTGCAAGGGCAGAGGTGAGTGGTAGTACCTAGGCTGACAGTGAGGGACCACTGTCAGAGGATGCTAGGCTTCCTGTAGAAAGGGAGTTGGGAAGGGTCACAAAGATAGAGCTGAGATAAGCTCAGCTCTCGGACCCTACACTAAGTGGCTTGAGGAATGTAGCTAGTGAGGTACCTGATTCTCAAGAAAAAGGGTTTCTGTATACAGGAAGAAAGGGTTACTGTATAGATTGTGGACTCCTGATGGAGAGCTATACGGTAATGTAATACAGCAGTTGGTAGTGCCTATAGCCTACTGTCTGGTACTTCTAGCCATAGCCCATGACATTCCTTTTACAGGTCATATGGGCATAAAGCATTCCAAGAGATGTATTATGCAGAACTTTTATTGGCCTGGGACTGCAAGGGATGTAACAGGTTACTGCAGGACCTGTGAGCAGTGCCAAAAAGGAGGCAGGGCAGCAGACAAGGTTAATGCTGCTTTGATGCCTTTGCCTGTGACTGAGGAGCCATTTCAGAGGGTAGCTATGGATATTGTGGGGCCTCTGAGTACCCCAAGTTCCGCAGGGAAGAAGTATATCCTGGTGGTAGTAGATTTAGCTACTAGATAGCCTAAGGCGGTGACTCTATCCTCCATTGAGGCAGAGAAGGTGGCAAATGCTTTGTTAGAAATTTTCAGTAGGGTAGGTTTCCCAAGAGAAATGCTGACTGACAAAGGTGCCAATTTCATGTCAGACCTACTAGCTTTTCTGTGGGAGTGCTCTGGGATGAAGCACCTAAAGACCACCCCCTACCACCCTAGACTAATGGTCTTGTAGAGAGGTTAAACTCTACACTTAAGACCATGCTACAAGCATTTGCAGACCAGTTTAAGAGAGTGGGACAACTATTTACCCCATCTGCTGTTTACATACAGAGAGGTACCCCAGGAATCCACAGGTTTTTCACCCTTTATGTTGTTGCATGGGCATAGATGAGGGGGCCTTTAGATTTGATTCATGATGACTAGGAGGTTGAGTGTGACTCGCACAAGGAGTCTGTTGTGGCATATGTCTTAAACCTCAGGACAAGGTTTATGGAGCTCTTGGGCTTGGCCCAAGAGATCCTGGCAGGAGCTGAACAGCAGAAAAAGGTCTGGTTTGACAGGAATGCTAGAGCCCAAGAATATGTTGTGAGACAGCAGGTTATGGTTCTCATTCCTGTCAGACACAATAAGCTGCAGGCAGCTTGGGAGGGACCCTTCAAAGTGGTAAGGAAGGTCAGTGATGTTAACTACATCATAGAACTGCTAGGCAGGAGGCAAGGGCACAAATTGTACCATGTTAACATGATAAAGCTTTACCATGATCGGGAGGCCCTGGTGCTGAGTATTTGCAGTGGATGGCAGGAGTAGTCTGAGGGGGATCTGATGACTGATCTCCTCAATGAGGTTCAGACTGACACCTCAGTGGAAGGGGTACCAATGTCCCAACAGTTATCCCCTACCCAAGTTCAAGAAATTGTTATTGTGTTACAGGAGTTTGGGAGCATGTTCACTGGGAAACCTGGGCGTACCCAACTGGTGCAGCACCATGTGGATACAGGACCTGAAAGGCCCATCAAGCAGGCCCCTTATAGGGTGCCTAAGTGAGTCAGACAGACTCTGAGGGAGGAAATACAGGAAATGTTGGAACTGGGGATAATCCAGAGGTCCAGCAGTCCCTGGGCCTCTCTACTGGTGTTAGAACCAAAGAAAGATGGCAGTACCAGGTTCTGTGTAGAGTACAGAAAACAAAATAGTCACACAGAGTCAGATGCTTACCCCATGCCTAGGAAAGAAGAAGCCTTAAAGCAGGCAGCTGGGTGGGGCTAAGTATCTGACCATTATTGATCTGACCAAGGGCTACTGGCAGGTGCTCATGACTCCCACCGCTAGAGAGAAGTCAGCCTTTTTGGCTGCTTTTGGATTATACAAGTTTACATAGATGCCCTTTGGGATGAAAAATGCCCCAGTGACCTTTCAGACGCTGGCAGATCATATCCTAGCAGGAGCAGGAGATTTTGCCCTTGCTTACCTGTATGAAATTGCAATTTACAGCCATTTCTGGCATGAGCACCTTCAACATATCAGGGAGGTCCTGGGCAGACTGCAAGGGGCAGGGTTGACCATTAAGCCCAGTAAGTGTCAGGTGGATATGGCAGATGTGTCTTACCTGGGACATAGAGTGGAGAGTGATAAGATCAGGCCAGAACCTGACAAAGTGGAAGCCATTCAGGTGTGGCCTGCTATTGTTACCAAAAAGCAGGTGAGGACATTCTTGGGGGCAGCAGGGTACTATAGAAATTTTGTTCCCAATTATAGTACAATAGGTGCTCCTCTCACAGACCTGATGAGAAAAAACAGGCCGGACAAGGTAGTGTGAACCCCACCCTGTAAGCAGGCATTCAAAAAGCTTAAAGGGGCTTTAGAAGGACCCCCTGTGTTAGCCAGTTCTGATTACAGCAAATAATTTGTTGTGCAGGTGGATGCTTCAAACCATGGGGTGGTGGCTGTACTCATCCAGGTTTCCTCAAAGGTAGAAGAGCACCCAGTGGTATATCTCAGTTGTAGACTCCAACCTAGGGAGGAAGGTTATGCAGCAATAAAAAAAGAATGTATAGCCATAGCATGAGCACTGCAGAAACTTCACCACTATCTGTATGGAAGGAAATTCACTGTAGTTACAGACCACAATCCCTTAACATGGCTACATCGAGCCAGCCAGCAAAATGCCAAGAGATTAAAGTGATGCTTTGGGTTGCAGGGTATAATATGACAGTGCAGCACCATAGTGGGGTCAGCAATTTCAGTGCAGATGGGCTCTCAAGACAGGATATGTGTTAATGTGTTCCCAGGAAGGCTCATGTCTCTCAAACCAAGTATCTCCAGGGTCACTTGAGAAACTAGCTTGAATCTGCAAAGGGGGAAAGATTGTGATGTCCTTCCGCTGGGCCAGTAATCCAGGAGCCTAACACTGGTGAGGGTCGTTCACTTGGAACCAAAATAGATACACACAGTATTTCCAGATTCAGCTTTCTGCATCAAACACAATCTCCCATAAGAGCACACAGGGAACACATCAGTCCGGGGTCTGGGTTTCCTCTCTGTCTCTCTCTCTCTCTCCAGGCCCCCAGTAAGACTCCCCACTGGCACAGCTATAGACTTGAGTCTTTAGCCAAGTGTCCAAGCTGAGTCCTCCACCACTCTCTCTGTGAAAGCAGTGCTCTGTGTCCCTGCTCCAAACAGCTGAAACACACACTCTTTGAGATTTGATATGCACACACACACACACACACACACACACACACACACACACACACACACACACACACACACACACACACACACACACACACACACACACACACACACACACACACACACACACACACACACACACACACACACACAGGAAATGCTGGTACAGATTTACTTAGTCTGTTACCATTTGCCCAGACTATAATGTAGTTAGTGCCACCAGACACTCCAAAACCAGCTTCTCTAAGACTCTTACAAGGGTACCCAATTATACTGAATTAAATTAATACTAATGCAAATGGCAATGATAACTAAATAGCAAGGCTTTCAGGAGTGGCCACAGTGTCACCAAATAAATGTAAGTGCTCTTAAAGGTTAAAATATTCTCTAAAGGACCAGCCACAATGAAAAGTTTAAATATATTTAATAATACATAATAAAAGAAAATGAAAATACTAAATATCTATTTACAATTAACAGAGTTTCAATCACAGGAAGTATTAAAATAACACAGATAAATAGATTCACACAGCTACAGAAAAATAGTATTTAACTAATCTCACTATATTTTCATGACTGCGCTAAAGAATTACTATTCCCTGGTTACTTACTAAAGCAAGGCAAGATGAAATAGGTGAGTGGTCCTTCTGTGTCAGGTTCCAAAAACAGACTGTTATAAGACTTCTATCTCATTTAGTATTAAAACATCATTTCAGTCCTGGATTACAAAATGGCATTACACACATCTGATCTTTATTACCAAATGAACCAGAATCTAGCACATATGTATCAATAATACACACACATAGAGCTTTGCTAAGATCTGTTGCAGCTTCTTGAAGCCATAAAACAATTTCAAACTTCCACCTTTGCAGAGTAGCAATTAGTTCACCCCTAAGGAGACTACAGAAGGCTTTCTAGTATGGACTTTTTGTCTTTGGCTGCATTGAAACTGGTGAGATACAATCTTTACGGCTTATACCAAGTAATTGAATTTCAAACTATTTTTCAAAGTTAGCTGGACTGAGATTAACCTCTTCTCTTTCAGTATCCTTTGTTACAATGTAATCATTTCATTAGTTACCATACAGACTGACATACAGGTATACTTCTTTTTCTGTCCAGCAGGACCCACTGTTGGTACATTTTTTAACACAACTTTACAAATAAATTTTCAGCACAAGCACCTGTACAAATCAGTTTGATATACAAATGCCATACAATTCTTTCCAAGACTCCAGCTAATTATGCTGGCATATGTCACACATCCACTGCCCTACTTCTCCTGGCATAGCTGCCAATACTTCACATTATGACATATGCAATATAATCAAACAAACATTACATCAGTTGTTCATTTCCTGCCTTGTCTTCACTCATTACATCTGAGTGACACCTCCAGGTGCATCTGCAGTTAACTCCTACTGATGCCTCTAGGCATCAAATATTGCTTGTTCATATTTGCATCAATAATTCCAAAATTATTGATGCAATATATAAGTCTTCCATAAACATAGTACAAGGTGTTAAAATATTGCATCTTAAAGCTTACCCAATGGCAAACTCAACTGTGTTAATATTTGACCTGTATCTAGTGTAGGTAAATAGATATTAACTGTTGTTTTTATGATATTAATTTATATAGATGTAATTTTCACATTTTTCTAAATATCTCAACAGCAAAGTAACACAGACATAACTCCCTAGCCTCATTTGAAAGCTCTCAGCTAGATGAATAAAATGCTACTGACAGTATGTGTGTAACTTGAGTGGTTGCTGAGATATTGTAAATCGTTTTCAAAATATTAGAAATGTAATAGTTACTGTGTTTACTGTGACTTATAAAATTTGGTTTAAGACCTAGAACCTAAAGAATACTACCACTATAAAATAGTCTGTGCTGAAGAGTTTGCCATTTGCACTTCTTCCATAACCCCTATGATTCCAGAGATATGAACATTTGTTTGAAATGTGAGAATATAATTTGATTCTGTCAGAAGGCTTAGGATCCGCCCATTGGAAGTTACAGTGGAAACTTGATGAGCTCCATTGGAGTGAATGAGTTAACTTAAACCTCATTCCTCTACCAAAAATATTTTCGGCATGTATCAACAATTTCAAATGTTTCTGTGTAATTCATACCTCTGAACCTCTTAGCACAAGAAATTTGGACAAAGCCTAAAATAATGGGGGGACTAAGGCCCAAAAATAGGGACAGATTTTAAATATTAATCCTATAAACTTAGAAATTTGCTAGAGAAACAGGATTTGTGTTAGTATGCATTTTCTGAAGGTTATGAGGTCTGAAGTTCAAGTTATTATCTAGTGACTTCAGTCCTCATTGATTTGCCAGAAAACCAAAAACGTTATGAAGAGCATACTAAAAACTGTGGCAAAAACCTGGACCTTCTGTGACAATCTGGACAGTTGAGAGGTATTATGTAATCTGTTCCTACCCTTTTCTAAAGATTTCACTTTCTGTTCTTTTATCTCTGTTAAAATGTTCACTACTTTAAATATGATTGGTTTAGACTTTGATTTCCATTTTCTAGTAATTGCTTTTTTGGCAGCCACTAGAATTAATGTTAGCAAGACCTCACTATGTCTAGACAATTAATATCCTGTATCCCAGCTCAAACAATAATTTCCTTAGTTACATTCATTTGCTCACCCAGTATTCCTGACAGAGTACTCTGTAGGGAGTTTTTAAGTCTGCCAACTCATTACAATTTGAGAACATATGGTCCAAGGTACCACTTTCCTCCCCATTACACCTCCAACATTTGCTATCTACTTGAGAAAAAATCTTTGGAGTCTGCTTGAGGTATAAGAGTACATATACAAATGTTTTTAGGCAAAAACCTAAAATCTTTTAGATTTTGTTGCATATCTGGGAGCCATACATATGTCATCCCATTGTTTTTTTGTGAATTGCTCATTTAATCTCTCTTCCTAGTCTTTACTGAATTCCTATGATTGATTTATGTGGTTATCATGCAGTATATTTTATATGCCCTACTAAAATTAGCAGCTTCTGTTCTAGATTCAACTAAAAACTAAATTAGTGCTGGTCTTTCATTTAGGATTCCCCTATCCCTTTCTCTTTGTCTATACTCTGATATCAGTACCTGTAGGGAAGGCAATCCCTTGCCCGCAGTCCAGATGTCTTCTTGGCATCTTCTTATTCTATTACCTTTTACCTTTTA
Organism: Protopterus annectens; assembly: GCF_019279795.1. Taxonomy (NCBI): domain Eukaryota; kingdom Metazoa; phylum Chordata; order Ceratodontiformes; family Protopteridae; genus Protopterus; species Protopterus annectens. Next base: position 1,234,637,677 of record NC_056747.1, read on the forward strand.
CCTTACCCATTCTCTAATTATTTGTTCCCAATACCTTGGTTCCATTGCCAGCTTCCTTCAGTAAATTCCAGTCCCCTCTTGCCTATTCTCTAAACCCCAAATAGTAGTCATCCTTATCTGCAGAATCTCCATTCTGTATTCCCGTGTTGGCTTAGTTCTTAGTATACTTTCTTCTACTTAATGAATATAAAATTTTGCATGACTGTTGTTGTTTTCCTTAAGGATCTGCATCCAAATTCCTGCACTTTCCTTATTTCTTGAATTACCCCCCCCCCATTTCATTATTGTTCCTTTCCAGTTTAAATTGTAACTTTCTGCTTGTGTTGTATATAACAGCCTTAACCTTATCGCTCTAAATATCCTTTCAAATCAGGTAATTTTAAACCTCCTTGTTTTATTGGAAGGATAAGCTTATCCCACTTGACTCTTGCCATCTTCCCCTGCCAGATAAAATCCTTTAACTCTGTATTAATTACTATGCACAACTTCTTCTCTGGATAATAAAAGTAAGACTGACCTGTGTAGAAAACTAAAGGTACATATTTACTGCTTGTATCTTGCTATCCATATTCATAGGCAAGAGCTTCCAGTTTCTCCGTTTTTATATTATCTTTTGTTTTGTCTCTTCCGACATATCCTTAGCTATGACAACAGAATCCTTTTTCACCTATACTCCTAAATGCTCTTGGGTATATAATTTATAGTTATACTCTTTGTCTAATTTTCATTAGTTTTGTATCCTGAAAAAAATGGAAGTGCCTCAGAATGTTCCATAACACTTAGATGTCCTTTTCTGGTTCAGTCAGGTACTAAATATCATCTGCAAATAAAGTCAGCTCTTCCTGAATATCATACTAATTATGGGTCTATATTATGTTATAGAAAAGGCATTTCACCAAATGTCTTTTCATCGACCCGTAAACAGCGAACCACCAGTTATGCAAATGGCCAATTCAGTGATTTTTTTTCCTAAGGAAAAAAAATCACTTGGCCATCATCATGAATTTGCCCCTTTCCCCGCTGTATTGTGATCTGTTGGAGTTGGTCTATTTAGTTGGTGGTGTTTGTATTGATGTGTTGTTTTTCATCGGCTCAGCGATTTTTTTCCGTAGGAAAAAAAAATCGCTGAACTGGCCATTCCCTTAACTGGCAGTTCGCTGTTTAGGGTTTGGTGAAAAGGCATTTGGTGGAATGCTTTTTCGATAACATAATATAGACTCACTAATTATAGCCTTAGATTTCCGAGTCCCTTATTTTCTATGCCAACGGTTCCAAATATAAAGAATAACAAACAGGAAAGGAGACACCCCTGCCTAGTTCTTCCGTTCAGACACAAGTTATCAGAGAAGATACTCTCACTTTGATTTTTGCATCTGATCCCTCATATATCCTCCTAATTAAGCTTATTATTCTATCTGGAAATGCAAATGCTTCCATTGCCCTAGTCTTAAAATCCCAGCTTACTCTGTAGATTGCTTTTTCTGCATCAAGACCTAGCCACAGCAGCAGTATTTTCTTTCATTCTGCTTCCCTCTGGATCAACATTTTTCTGTAAATATTGTCAAATGTTTGGCTTCCCTCCACAAAATCACATTGATCCATAGCTATCAATTACGGCAACACCTCTGCCATTCTTTTAGCCATTATAGACATAAACACTTTATAATAATGGTTTAAAATTGAAATGGCTTATATGAAGCTGGATCTGAAGGGTCTTTACCATCTTTAGGTATTACAGGCAGCCCAGCTTTCTTCCAGGATGTTGGGGCTCCCCCACATTTTAAAATACTATTAAACAAAACCTTCCAGATCTTTATCACTTTCTTCCATAACTCTCAACCTCTCAGTGCAAGAATTCTGGACAAAGCCAGACAAAGTGGGGGGGACAAAGGCCCAAAAATAGGGAGCTTTTTAAAATATTGCTCTTATAAACTTAGAAAATTGTTAGAGTAACAGGGTTTGTTTTAACATACATTTTCTGAAGTATTTGAAGTCGGAAACTCAAATGGATGTAATTATTTAGTGACTTCAGTCCTCAGATCCTCGTGATTTGCCAGAAAACCACAAATTTTAAGCAGAACAGCCCAAAAATGTGAGAGAAAAATCTGGACATTCTGCAAAAATCAGGACAGTTGAGAGGTACACTTTCTCCCTTCCAAACTTTCAAACTTTCACATTGGAATGCCAGATGGAAAATCTATTCCTGAAAATTTTCCTGCATATTAGTTATACACCATTTTTATCTCATCTCCTCCTGTCTTAACTGTTAATTGTTGAACCTCATCTGCTCTAACCTTGTCATATATAAGTCTTCCATAAATATTTCCTTTTGTACTTTGTCTTGATTTTCCTACTTTTCTGCTTTACACAATTTTTCATAAAATTTCCAAAATATTTCTAATACCTCTGCAGGATCTCTGGTTATTTTTCTTGTTATAGGCTCCCTAAGTTTGGCAACAGCCCTTTCTTCTTTCTGTGGTCTAATTTGTTGTGCCAGTGTTTTTTATGGTCTAGAGTAATTATCAAAAAACAGTTGCTTAACAGCAATCTTTCTAAACTCATGCATATTATCCACGTAACCCCTTATTTTCTCTTTAGCACTCTGCAATTGAACCTCTTCTTGTTCTGTGTGATTTTCCTTACAAGTGTGCACTGCTTAACATACTTCCACACAAAGTCCGACCACATTTATGTCTGTACTGTACTAAGTGGACATAAATGCGGTCGGACATTCTGCAGAAGGACGTTAAGCAAAGCACAATGAAAAGAATACGGTGTTCACTTAACGTCTTTGCTGCTTAATGTTCTCTGGGATAAAATCTATCCTGGACATTAAGCAGCGCATACCTGTATTCTGAAATACTTTAACCTTTGTTAGTCCCGCTAAATAATTCTTGTTACTTCTTAACCATCTCTCTTTTTCTTTTATTTCTACCATATTTTAAACCCCACTTTCATTTTATCCCACTCACTATCTATAAATTTTGGAGCACTTTTTATCTTCCCTAATAACTTCCAAATAAGTTCCACTACCCATTCCTTAAATTCTTCCCTTTTTAACAGGTAGGTGGAAAAGCAGCAGTGTCTCATCTTTACTTCATTACCCTGCATTGTTATCTTAGTAATTCCTGGAACATGATTTGAAATAGTTATTGGATGTGTGTTAAAGGGGTTGCCTATTATGTGATTGAAGACACATTCTTTCGAATGCGTCTTGATTGAACTTGAAAGCATGAAATGGCAAAATATCGAAACGCTTGGCCGCTTCCATTACTTTGCCATTTTCTTCACTGTAGTGCAATCTTGGAGTTGGTATATTTAAGTAGGGGTGTGTGGGGGGGCACTGACCCCCACACCGGGGGTGGGGTGGGGAGAACCCCCCACACACTTTATGTAATGTTTTAAAGTTTTTTTTTTTCCTTTTGTGGAACAGCGATTTTTTTCCCTTGGAAAAAAATCGCTGTTCTAAGTGTTCAGGATTGTAAGCTTTCGCTTACATGGGGTCAATAAATCAGTGTTCACTTTTTTAAGTGTTCGCTGATTTAATATAGACCCTGTTAAAGTTCTCAATTAAATGTACATGTCCTGTGAAATACAATTTCTCTCTAGTCTACCTAGTTATTGTACCTTAGGGAATAATATGTAAATTCTCTCCAAGTTCCTACGATGGAATTTACATCGTTCATGCCTAATAGTTCCATAAGTTTCTTCAGAAATCTCCCCTCTTTTGTTGTATTTTCCTTTCTAGGCCACCCAGAAGTATCCTCATTGTTGCGTATCAAATTCCATCCCCACCTATATGCAATATTCCCTGTTGAAAGCTGTTTATTTCTCTCCCAGTTTCTAAACCTCTACAATAGCCGTTTTAGGTGGAATATAAATGCATGCCAGTATAATCCTTATCCTTTGTCAGTAGCCCTTTAGTACCACAAAGCTGCCATTATTATCTTTTTCCCCTATTCTCTCAATATTGGGACTCCTTTAGTAATTAATCTAAGTGCTCCAGTTTTCCTTTGCCATGATATTCTGCCGAATATCCATCCTGAAATAATTTCTTTATCAAATTTTCATTCTCCTTTCTTTACAAATGTGTCTCCTGTAGCATTGTTATTTGCCCTCAACATTTCTTAATATAATTAAATATTCTTCATTTTTTATCTACATCTGCAAGAACATTTAAATTCCAAGATAATATGGAAAGTGTCACCATTATGATAAGAAATCATTATTCCCACCTATTATATATGACAGCTTTTTAAGTGTCTATTTTCAGCTTTTGCTATATAGGCACCCACTAATTTTTGGCAAGTTAATCCTTTATACAGTTTTTTCTTATCATCAACATTGGAACCTATGTCACATTTTACAAGACTTTTGTTTTAATTAAAAACCCTCAAACAAAGTGGAAGCTGTAAGAGTTCTGAACCTAGGAGCTCTGTACTAGATAGGATGAAGGCATAACAGCATTGTACACAGGAATATGATCCTGTGATCTGGAAAGTAGCATGAAGGTAGTGGAGAAACAGCTATGGGTTAGGAATTTTAAAAGAACAAATGTATTATATGTATTTGAAATTTTGGAACAATGTTTACATATGGTACATTCTCTACATGGCAATGGACAGAAGAGATAATGTAACAAGTGAGCCACAGGATGGTACTGTTGTTAGCTGAGGTTCTAAGGAGGATAGGGAAACATACAAATAGTAAAAGACCACCATCTGTCCATCCAGTGGCCATATAAGATTGAAAAGAAATAAAGACCACTTACCAGCCCATCCAGAGTGTGTATCGGGTTAAAAATGGACATACAAAGACCACCTACCTAGCCTACCTAGCCATGCTCTAGGCATATCAGATCAAAAAGGGGGAGCACCACTTTCAAAAGACCTTTAGTACAATGGTGACCACTGTATGGCAGAAGCTGGAGGAAATGTGGTCAATGCAGTAATCAGAACTAGCACTGAATTAAAGACTGCATTGGAGGGCTGTGTAATTTGAACATGTGTACCCACAATTTTATTGAACAAAGAAGAAGTTCAGGTGATAAAACCAAAACCCAATGTCCCCAAACATATGCAAGCTGCACAGCAGAACACAATATGGTCTGTAGCAGACACAGTCGAAGAACTAAGGAGACACACTACTCAAAGAGATGGTGTGCAATGCTCTGCAGCTATTCCAGAATGCTATATGTGGGTTACCTTTCCACAACTGTGCCAATGGTCTTATTGGAAATTCCCCACTACTTTCAATGAGACAATGCTGGTTTCCTCTGCATAATAGCCTCTCTCTGTACAACATTTTAATCTTGCTTCTTCTTGAATAATTCCAATTGCTCTGACTATCCAGGAACAGAATACTCAAGAAACCTCAAGAATTCAATGTTCCATGTCTCTACACTACTCTGAATACATGACAAATACAGTAATGTCATGTCACAAATGGAGAACATTTCAGGGGGATATAGAAGGACTGACATTCTCTTCCTGGTGTCATAACATTAGAGCTTCCCAAGGATATAATAATCCTCAAAACAATCAAACAGGGGTGCTTTAAAAGGGGACATTTTGGCTGACAGCTTAGCTTATGGTATGCCCCTGGATATGGTCTGGGGAAGGAAGAGCAGTGCCATAAACTTCATCACCTCCATTTTGTACTCTGGAAACTTGGTATATTTTTGGCGTAGACTGATGTTCTGGCGTCTCCAGATTATCTGATAGAAATGGAAGAGGCAGCAATGAATCTTCCTGTTAAAATAGTGGTATTGCACAGACTACATGTCTGTCTTCTCATAATCCTGCACTATGGACTTCAGACAAAATGTGACTCTGTGTTTGCCAACAGCCTTCTGCAATTTGATGCACAATGCAACACAGATGGCCTGATTCTTCTAATCCTTTAACATGTATACCTTCAGTATATGTCAGTGCTCTCTTTGGCATCCAACAGACCATGGATGGCATACGCCTGCTGTCATACACAAGTGTTGATGGTAACTGTCCCATTTATTAGTCAGCAAATGGGAGTCTCCCAGTCTTGCAGATTGTCCATTGTCATCAGGATTAATAGACTATTAGTCTTGTCTTCCTGGTTAATGTGCCACAAAAGGAAGATGACAGTATTTAATGTAACATCTTCCAGCATGACAGTTTCCAGGGAGGACACGTAAGGCCAATTCACAGGTGAAGTCTTATGCCTACAGTGCCATATGATCTGCTGCAGACACCATTCAGCTAATAAATGCAGAACAGTGGGTGTGCCCATGCAGGAAACAGCTGCCTCCTTCAGTGTGTTGACAAATTCATTCACACACAAACTCATGTTATGTCAGGGGGGCATTTCCCTTAGTCAGTTGTGGTAAGTGTAATTTTCCGGTCTTTGCTAACTGATATACACTTCTTAATGCAGAACCAGTATCAAAACCCCTTCAATTTCACTTCACCACATAATTCTAGTAGTCTTTAGTAATCAGTTTTGGATTCCCTCTCTGCATTTTTGTTCTAATGTACATATGTTCTGGTGTGTGTCCCCCCCTGCCCCAGTGTTCCCAATGCTGTAGTCTCTGTCACTTCCTCTGTCACAGTGTAGCTGCAGCTTGGCTGTTCACTCTCCTTTTTAGACTTTTTCATCTCCATGTATTTTTTATGCGCTTCATTTCAATAGTTGTCTGTTGCTATGGTGCTGTCCTTGTTTGTCGACCTTTATCTGGGACCATGGTCAGTGGACCAGCAGCATCCAATCACAAGCAGCTTCTGGGTTCATATTTATAAACTATCTTTCACAATCTGAAAATTTTTTGTCTCTTGCCAGGTCAGGAAGAAACAGACGAACGCTGTGGGTTCTTGTTCAAGCAGTTTTATTAGATATAAACACATCATAAATTAAGGTAAGTAATTTTAACTTATAAACAAACTAGCTATCATGCACATAGATGTTAACACTCTGGCTGCACCTTCAAAATGGCACTAAAACTAATGTGCTTGGAATTTATATGCACACACAGATCTTGGAAATGCTTCTTAAAGGTACAGCACACCTGTTATTCTACATCCTCCCTCTTTGAGAAATGAATCAGGCATTGTCACTGGAATTAATAAATATGCAATTTACACAGGAATAATTTTCATCATGCAATTATACAAAGCTAGGTACAGATATACAACTACGTCCAAGTTGCTGTGTATTTCACAGGCTTTGAAATGTGACCATATCATGTGACATAAATTTTCGGATCTGGTTTAGTGACTGGGATTATCTCTGCTGACTGTTCAATATTAGGAACCTTAGGACCATCTGCCGGAACAGTATCAGGAGTCAAGACAAGTTCTGGAACAGGAATATCATCTGGAATGTTCTGAGAGTTACCGGAATAATGCTGCAATGTCAGTTCTGCTACAGGAAGAAGATGTCTGCGATTTCTCCTGTACACCACACCCTCGGATTTAACAAAATAGGATCTTGACTCTGCACATATACTCATTACTTGAACAATCCAGTCAAAACCTTTCCCTGTTTGTATCCTCACTGTCTCTCCTTCTTTCAACAGACAAAGAAATCTGTTCAATTTGTCATAGCAAGACTGCTTTTTAAATAACTGGGCTCTAATGGCTTTCTTGTGTTTAGCTTTAGGCCTCAATAAACTAGAACTGATAGGCAATGTTGTTCTGGTTTGCCTGGATAGAAGTCTCTGAGCAGGCGAGCCAAGAACATCATCATGGAATATGTTTCTGAGATTGAGTAAATTAAAAAAAAAACATCGGTATTATCACACTTTGACTTCTCAAGTATTTGCTTTGCACTCTGTACTGCACATTCAGCAAGTCCCTTTGATTGCTGATACTTTGGGCTACTAGTAACATGTACTAAGTCCCACTCTCTTGCAAATTTCTGAAACAATTGACTGGTAAACAATTGACTGGTACCATTGTCAGAGATTAATTTCTGTGGACAGCCATGGACTGAGAAATGGCATTTCAACATAGTAATGACTGTAGTAGAAGTTAGATTAGGTATTAGATCGATCTCAAACCAATTTGAATGAGCGACTACTTGACTGTTCCACTCTAATATGTCAGTAGCTACTATTGATCAAGGTAGTTCAGGAATTTGACTTACATGAAGTGGCTCATTTTGCAAATGAAGTTTAGTGCTATTACATACTGAACAGGAAGAAAGTATTCTATCAATGTATTTTGCTAGAGAAGCCCAAAACACAAGTCCTCTCACCCTTCTCTTAGTAGATTCGGAAACTGGGGTGACAACAATGCAAATCTGGATATACTCTTGTCGTAAGGAAGCAGGGACAACAATTTTAGGACCTTTGAAAATAATGCCATCTTCCATCAACAACTCATCTCTGTAAGGAAAGTAAGATTGCACTTCTGGTGGTACATCTGATTGCTTTGATGGCCATCCAACACTGATGTAGTGATTGAGCTTTTGCAAAACTGGATTAGTCATTGTATGATCTCATAGCTCATCAAGTCTTGTGGTAGAAACATTACACACTTCATGACATCAAAGTCAAAATTCTCTGCTTCAAGCTGTTCCATTGTAGTTCTGGGTGATCTGGATAAGGTATCAGCCAGATAAAGAAGTTTGCCTTTCATGCAGAACATATTGAAGTTGTACTTTTGCAATTTAAGCATCATTCTTTGTAATCTCGCTGGAGCTGAATGCATAGGCTTCTTTAAAATAGTAACCGAAGGTTGATGATCAGTTTCAATCTGGATATTTTGACCATAGATATAATCATGAGACTTGGAACATGCAAACACTATTGCCAAAGGTTCCTTCTCAATTTGAGCATGCTGCATCTCAGTCTGGGTAAGTATTCTAGATGTGTCGGCTACTGGCTTGCCTTCTTGAAGAATAACTGCACCTAAACCAAATGCTGAAGCATTAATTTTGGTGGGGTAGCAATTTTCTGCTTAAGAACTTCAAATGATTTCTGGTGCTGTTCTAGCCATGACCATGTAACATCCTTACATATAAGCTCTCTCAAAGGCACTGTGAATTCACTGTAGCCTAGTATAAACTTGCCTAAATAGTTGACCATACCAAGTAAACATTGTAGAGCTTGCACATTATCCAGTGCTGGCATTTCAAGAATGGCTGCTTGCTTGGACGGGGTCTGGTCTCAAGCCAATACATGTAAATAAATGACCTACATATGTAACTTCTGGTACTCTGAATTTGCACTACAGAGGATTGAGCTTTAAGTTCTCTTGATGTGCTCTGTCTAGAACTCTCTTAAGATTTCTGTCATGCTCTGCCTCCCCATTGCCTCCAACCAATAAATCATCTACTATTATGGCAGAAGGATAACCTGAAAAAGTTTGCTCCATTGCACTCTGAAAGACTTCACTTGCAGAATTTATTCTAAATGGCATCCTGAGGAATCTATATTTTCCAAAATGGGGTACTGAATGTAGTAGTAGTGAAGATATGAGATCAAGCATAATTTGCCAAAATGAACTCTTTGCATCCAAAACAAAACAAAAAAAAAAACATGATGCAGTCTCCTCAATGTTTTGTCAAATCTCTTGGGTCAATGCATACTCTGATTTCATCTGAGCCTTTCTTATGAGCTGCTACCATGGATGACACCCATTCAGTAGGTTCTGTAACTGGACACCTTGTTGCACCATTTTATCCAGCCGAGCTTTGACGTAATGCTGCATAGCTATGGGAGCTCTTCTTGCTGGTATGACCACTGGACTGATCTCTGGGTCTAGTTTCATAGAATATACCATTGGAAGTTTGCCCAACTTGTCATCGAAAACATCAGCATACTCTGAAAAAATAGTATTAGTGAAGCTGGAACTGGGACTCTTGCTTATTTGATGAACTTCTTTGGCAAAAGAAAGCAGATTCATTTTCAAACTGTCCCTGAAACCCAATAATGACTGCACAGGTCTTCAAACTACATAGAATAATAGGCTATAACAGCTCTTGGGCACATAACATGAAAGCACTACTGAGCCTTTAATTTGAATTTCTTCACCTCCATAAGCAGCAAGTTTCATACAACTAGTCACATTTCGTTGTTCACCAGCTCTGACCTTTGCAAAAGTATCTGCAGACATAACATTACACTTTGAACCAGTGTCTACTTTGAGCTTGGTGGATTTGCATTAATTCAAACAGTACAAAACACTTAATTTCTTGCCAATAAATCTACTACATCAATCTTTTCACCAATCACTGACACACCATCTACATCAAAAATGGACTGTTGCAGGTTACTTGGTCAATTTGCTTTTTTGAGTGACCCTTCTTTGTAATTGTGTGAGGTCTACTTGATTTACAAAATCTTTAAAATGGTTCCATTTCTTACATTTGTGGCATTGCTGACCAAATGGTATTCACTTTTCTCTTCTGAACTCATGGTTGACACCACAATTGCGACAGTTAACAATAAAGCTTGATTTGGGTTTTGCAGATTCACTCTTACACTGTACTGAGCAGCATCTGTTCTGCACTGGATAATCTTGGTTCTGCACTGAGCATGCTCGTTTAACTAAACTGGTCTTGGAATTTGCTAGAAGACTACGGGTTTTACCTGGAAGTCCCACAGGGGCTGCTGCTGCCATTTGCTTAGGCCTGCTTTTGCCTGTCACATGCTGCATGCTGTCTGTATTAGCTCTAGAGCCTATTAAAACCATGCTCTTATCACTAGCAAGCATACCTGTGTACCTTTCTATAACTTCATGGATCTGACAAATCTCAATGGCTTTGCTCAGTGTCAAATCACTGAAATGAAGCAAAATCTATCTTACAGCAGCATTATTAATACCACAAACGAGTCTGTCCTTTATTAACTCATGTTTTAAATCACCAAACTTACACGTTTTAGCTTTGCTTCTTAGGTCAGTAATGTAAGCTGCAAAAGTTTCCCCTTGCTTTTGATCTCTCGTGTAAAACAAATGTCTCTCTAATGTAACATTAGTCTGGGGGTACACATTTCTCAATATTTGCACTTCAGACACTCGGGATCTTCTCTTGATTCAGCGTGGACAACAATACGAGCTTTTCTTTCACCTTCATACACTGCTGGTGCATATAAAAATAAACATTCCCTTTCAATGGCCTCTGACCCTGCAAGGTTTAGCAAAATGGTGGGTGCATCTTTATCAGAATAAGCTGCTTGTATAAATATATAGTACTCTTACTCAAATATTCTCCAATTCTCTGCAATATCCTGATCAAATTCAAGTGATTGTGGCTTGCGAAATCCATGTGCCATATTAACATATCTTAGTGAAGACTTCTGCAAATATGCACAAACACATACACTTATACATACACATACACATGTGCTTGAAATTTATGCCACCACTTCCAATAGCACAATAAGCCTCTGTATAACTGAACTTTACAAATAAGTCTCCTGGGCACTGTAATACTCTAAAATCACTTTACTGTAAAAGTTACTTGCCTTGAAATTATTTTACTGTACTAGCCAATTATCTTGAATTTATTTGACTGTAAAAGTAATTTAGCATCATTTTAAGAAACCTTTCGAATAACTGCACCATGCGAATAAGCTGGGCAATAGAAGCTGAGGGCAAGAAACATTTCGAAGCAACTGTACTTTAAGAATAAACCATTTCGAAGTAATTGCAATTTGTGAGTAAACTGTTTCAAAGTAATTGTATTTTGCGAATTAACTGGGCAGAAGAAGCTCAGAGTGAGAAACACTTTGAAATAACTGCACTTTGCAAATAACAGTACACAGTATACTGAAACTTCCCAAAATGGTTGCACTTTGCCAAATACTCTGTACAGTGCAAGAAATACTCTGTAATGGCAGCACTCTGCAACTAGACACACCCATGCACAAGAAACTTTAAAAATGGCTGTATTTGACAGCACTTCACGAACTAGTTGCACTTTGCACACAACAAGCTCTTTGGAATAAATGCACTGTAAAAAACACATACTGTAAGCACTTTTACACACTTGAGATACTTCGAATAACTGTAGTTATGGTATTCAAAGCTTCAATTAATGTGAATTAGTAATTTATGCCAAAACACAGTAATTTGCCAAAACACATGCTGTCACCTTGCTTTATTTATCCTCAATGTGCCCTTTTCTGCCCCTTCTGTTGTTTTTGTTCTGCTCATTTAATCTCTTTTCCTATCCATTATACTTTCTTGTGCTCGTTTTAACTCTAGACATGCTCATTTTACTTTAAACATGTTTGTTTTATAATTCTGAGGTAGTTCTAAACCCCTGACATACTTTTCTGATACTCATTGTATCAATTAACCTTGTTTTCAAACATTTTGTTTGATTAATGAGCTTTTTTATGCTTCTCGTTTTCTTAATAAACATTTCTGTGCTATTCATTTGCTTAGTAATATATGTTGCACCCTTATAATGCTCTGTTTTATCTCTTTTAATAAATAAATATTTCATGCATATTTTCTGGACCTTTAGCTTGCTTCTTGCCCTTTTTTTGCTCTCAGTTCACTTAGTTTGCCTTCATTGTTACCTCGGCACCTTGTGGCTCTGAACAGTAGTCTTCACTATCCTGGTTCTGACAACATGTCGCTTGCCAGGTCAGGAAGATGTTGTGGGTTCTTGTTCAAGCAGCTTTATTATATAAAAACACATCATAAATGAAGCTAAGTAACTTTAACTTATATACAAACTAGCTACCATGCACATAGATGTTAACACTCTGGCTGCACCTTCAAAATGGCACTGAAACTAACACATGCTTGGAATTTATATGCACACACAGACTTTAGAAATGCTTCTTAAAGGTACAGCACACCTGTTATTCTACAGTTTTCATGTTTGTGGAGCCACTGGCCTCTTAAAAGGTGTTGCAGAACTGATGGGGGTACACTAAAGTCACTCACTAACTCCACAAATGGGATTGTACTTACCTAGTGATCTGCAGTCATACTGTCTGACACATGGGAATGACTCCGGGGGGAAAGAACATCAAGAGCACAGCCATGAGATTATAATGTCCAACAGTATGGCTTTGAGCTGCTGGACACAAACAAAGTTGAGATTTTGAACATAGCGGACACTCGATCTCTTGGACCCAACAAGACTCTGCCAGGTAACTGCACTCAGGAAAATGTGCATTCAGGCTGTTACAATTGAGAAAACATGATGCAAGGTATTAATATTCTACCCACCATAGCAGAACCTGCATGCAAAATACTGAGTGAATCTCCTGTTGGTTTCAGAAAGGTCCGTAACTACATTCCTTATAGGTACTGGAAGACCACACAATCCTATATGCTGCCTATGGGTGTCATATCTCAACCAAGGTCCATACAATATCACAATCTACTCGGAACAGAACAATGATCTCCTAGTTGTTAAATTGCTGATGGCACCATTTTCTTTGATGATGGATGCCAACTAGCATATGCAGGCAGGAAGCAGTGTTGCATCACCAGAGCTGCAACCCTATCATTTTCACTGTCTGTAACTCCAATATTGTTAGCACAGTTTACTCCTTATAGTCAGGTGCACACTGGTGATCAGTTTCCTGCATGTATAACTATTAATTGTGACTATTTTCATCTTGTATAGATTCTCTCATCATTATTCCCTCACTTCCCAGCTCATTTTCATTTGCATGTCATTATGTATCCATTTGCATATATTTTCTGCAATGCATTTTTATTTCTTGCACTGTAGAACAACTTGGGACTATGAATCGCTACTTGACTGCACATGGCCAATTCCTACACAATGGTGCTCTGTGAGCTATACAACTTGTCTATAAATCCTAACTTGGGTTTCGCTCATATGCTGAACTATGCAAACATAAATTATGCTAGTATCTCAAATTCTGGATATCTAGAAAGGAATGGCTTGGCATCAGATGAAAGTTCAAGATTGGGGAAACAATATGCTGCTGGTATTGTATGTCTTGCTTATAATTTTACTAGAGCATTTTTTACATATTTGTGAATGTTTCACAAAAATTGAACTTGGTATTTATTTTCCACCATAACATTGAATTTACACAATGCCTTGGAATCTCTATTATCTCTATACAAGGAGATTTTTTTCTTAAAAGTTTTACTGTTTTAGCAACATTTACAATTCTTACTGAGATATGCTTATGGTAATTTGGCTCTGTTGAAAATGGCTCATAATGAATCATTACTAAGAGCATTAATTAAGATTTATTATTATGATAATGAACTATTATTGAGACATATAGAAAGCATAGCTTGTAACTTTTAACATTTGTTGTGGAGTAAATAAGTTAAGGCAATGTCCCTTCATACTATGAATGGGTGTGACCTGGAGGATGTAAATTGTATAGCTTGGGGGATGCACAGCAGGGTGCAATAGCTGCTTTTACAAGTTCATTTGTTTGCAGGGAGACAATAGGTATGTAATGGTTGCTTGTAATTATGTTTATTTTGCTTACAGCTACTAAAAAAAGCAAAAACCATTGAAGAAGGGCAATGTGCCATGTACAAATCAGTCTGAAGAAGGACAGCACAGGCAGTCGTCTCAGAAGGAATGCAACTTCAAGACCTGTAACTTTGAAAATTTAAACATAACTTGGAGAAAAAACAGAACATTTTAAAACTCACTGTTATAGATTCATAGCATTTTACACCACTGATGTTGTGGGGGGTTGCCCTTTCAACTTACATAAACTAACTCTGAGATCACTGCATGTTGGAGAAGGGTAAATTCCCTGAGATATAGGAATTTTGTACTTAGGATGTATTTCCCTGAATTGTAGTCAAATTTTCACTTTCCCAAGTTTCATAGTTTCATAGTTTCATAGTATAGTACTAGGCTATCTGCCCTGGGGCATTTGTAAGCCTAGCCATAGTGATGTGGCTTTTGCCACCCCATGAAATGGTACAAACATGTACAGAATAAATTTAGAATACTGTGCCTCTGTCTAGTAGTGACACAATGAAGGTCCCCTTATATAATAGAATTAGTTTACTGTGCCCCTGTCTAGCAGTGACACAGATGTGATCCCTGGGGTAAACTTACGATTTCCCATCCACTCATCAAGATTTCTCTTGAAGAGAGTCAGTGAGGGGCTCTGCCTAATACGAACTGGGATCTTGTTCCAAAGCATGGGAAGCCTCTGGGTTATGAATCTATCCCTCCAGCATGTCCTATTCATACTTGTGCCAAGGTTTAAGTCTTTAGCTCTCGTGGTCCTGATGGATTTGGATTTTTTGAGGTGGAGCATGTCCATCAGATCCTGATTGGACATGGCCTTGCACGTCAGGCAGAGATCACCTCTGAGCAGGCGGTATGCTACTGAATAGAGCTGAAGTTTCTTTAGTCTGGCAGAATAAGACATATGTTGGAGACCCTTGATCCTCTTGGTGAGGTACTTTTGTGGTCTCTCCAGCTGTTGCAAATGCCGGGTGAGGTACATACCAAATGGGGCATTGTACTCAATCATGGGTCTGATGAGGGAGGAATATAGGGGTACAATGACATCCTTGGATCTGGATGTGAATCCCTTCATGATGAGGTGTGCAAGGTAGAATGTTTTTCTAACCACTTTGGCAACGTGGGTGTCAAATGAGAGGTCGCTGTCGACTTGGGTCCCTAGGTCTCTGATTACTTTTTCCGTACTCAGTGGGTTGCTGTCTATGTGATAATTTGTGGGTACTTTGTTTTTCCCAAAGGGGATGACTATACATTTTTTGGCATTTAGTTTAAGGCCGTGACTCCGGCACCAGTTGTCCGTTTCTGTGAGGCCTTTTTGTAGGATGTATGTGTCTTCTGGTGTATCGACTATGGCGCCTAGTTTGCAGTCATCTGTGAACTTTGTCAGCCACAGCCCTCCCATGTTTGCTTTAACATCTGAGAAATAAATGCTGAACAAGGGGGGTCCCAGGACAGATCCCTGTGGGACACCACTTGTGACGGGCTTTGAGTCTGACATTGCTCCAGCGATTTTAACTTTATGGGCTCTGTCCTTTAGCCAGTTTGCAACCCATCTAGTGACATAAGGGTTTACTTTTAAGCTGTTGAGCTTATCTATGATGCCTGAGTGGGGTATTGTGTCGAAGGCCTTAGCCAAGTCCAGGTATGCTGTATGGACTGCTTTGCCCTCATCAATGGCTCTAGCGACTGTTTTGAAAAAGTCAACCAGGTTTAAAAGGCAGGATCTGCCCTTTACAAAGCCGAACTGGGTGGGGTCAAGTGTCTGTAGGTCCCCTATGTCTCTGTTTATGAGTTCCATAATGATTCTTTCCATAGCTTTGCAGACCAGGCTGGTTAAGCTTATGGGGCGGTAGTTTCCAGGGTCTGTAGAGGCACCCCCCTTGTGGAGTGGGACCACTGTTGCTGTACGCCAGTGTTCAGGTACATATCCTGAAGTAAGGCTAAGGTTAAATAGTGGTTTTATGTGTGGGTTTAGCTCCTCTTGGAGTTCACGTAACACGCAACCCGGGATACCGTCAGGTCCCATTGATGCTGTGTTTTTTGCTTTGTTTAGGGCGGTTCTCACTTGGACATCTGAGATGACAAGGAGATTACATTCAGCTGGGATACATATTTCTTCTTTTGGGGGTGAGGGAGGGGAGAAATTTGCACTGAACCTGTCAGCCAGAATGTTGGCAATATCTGTGGGTTCAGTGTATTTTTTGTTGTTGTGAACCAACTCTGAGCATATCTGAGGGTTTCCGCCCAGGTTTCTAACATAGCTGAAGAAGGCTTTGTGGTTATCTTTAGTGTCCTTAGCGATTTTTCTCTCAGAGTTGGCCTTGGATGTTTTTATGAGAGAATGTAGTTTTCTGCTAATGTTGATCAGAGATGTCTTCCCTTCATGGGATTTTGCTCTGACGTGCAGTAGCTTCCTTCTTTGTTATACAATTTGTTTATGGCTGAGGTCCACCAGACAGGACGCTTACCTTTGGTGGAGAGGGACTTGGATTTATTTGGGATTGCATGATCCATGCATTCTTGGAGATGTCCATAGAAAGCATTTGTGAAGGATTCGGCATTGTGGGATGTGGTATCCACTGGCACAGTGGGCTTAAAGGATACCATCTCAGTCTTAAGAAGAGTGAAGTCTGCTTTTGAGAAGTTTTTCACTGTGGTCTTTTGTGCTGGGGGTGGAGGTGGGATATGTATATCCAGGGTGATTAGTTTGTGGTCAGATCTCACTAGTGAGGGGTATACTTCCGGTGTGGAGCATTTTGTCCCCATGTTTGTGATGATCAGGTCTAGTATATTATCTCCCCTAGTGGGAGAGGTGAATAGTTGTTCCAGTGCATTTGAATTTATGAATTCCAGGAACCTTTGGGCTAGGGTATTAGGGCTAGAATAATGTACCCAAACTATGTTTGGATAGTTGAAGTCTCCCAGTATGATGGTATTTTGTGATACATTCATATCCTCCAATGTCTTCAGGAAGGCTGAGTGTGGTTCTTGAGATTGGGAGGGTGGTCTGTAACATGCTACCAGTTGTATAGCAGTTTTGCCTATGGTTAGTTGCACCTGTATGGTCTCTGATGCTTCATGTGTTGCTACTAACCTGGAGGTGTGGGTGTCCTTGATGAATATGGACACTCCCCCTCCCTTTGTGGTTCGGCCCGGGTTTTGGGGCCGAAAAGCATGATACGAGGTATAGCCTGGCAGCGCTGGTGTGCTCTCAGGAGCCTTGAACCAGGTTTCAGTTACTGCACAGACGTCGATGTTCTCCATGCTGAGGAGTGCATCAAGTGCCCGCATCTTGAGATTTAGACTTCTGGTGTTGAGCAGCATTACCCTTAGTTTTTTTCCATTTTTGTTTTCTAAGGAGGTGGGTTTGTCTTTTGAGCCTTGCCTAAAAAAGGCACTATGGGGGTGGCAAGAGCCTTAGACAATATCCGGAAGCCCAGTGGTGACAGATGTAAGCCATCCCTTGCAAAGCAGCGTGGCTTGTCCAACATGTCATCCCAGGCAGACAGACATTGGATCCCCTTAGAATGACACCAGTACTTGAGCCAATTATTAAAGCTGATCATCTTGTCTTTGTATTGTGGTATCATTCTTGGTGAGGGCAAGATGCTGCTCAGGGTCAGGGTCATACCAGCCTGGGCTACATAATCGGAGTGCTCCTCTATGTCGCTTTTCATGTAGTCCAGGGAGGTACGTCTCAGGTCATTCACACCAGCATGGACAATGACGGAGTCATATTTGTACTTGCTTTGGAGTGACTTGAGTGCGTGTGTTATGTGACGGATCCTAGCTCCCGATAGACAGCTCACAGTCACCCTCTCCTTGTTCAGCCTGGTCAGCGGGACATCAGTGTGTCTCATTATAGAGTCACCTATTACTAGTGTATCAGGCAAGGTGTTTGGCCTTAAGGGCTGTGATTGGTTGACACACTGATTTATTGAAGTATGTGCTGCATGTGTTTTGTTTTGAGGTGGTGGATTTTTGGATGTCTGCTTTGGGAGCCTCTGTTGTTTTGGTAAGTTTTTTATTAGAGCCTCCGAGTATGTCTTTGTGTTTTTATGTGTTTGGTTTGCAGTTGTGGTAGGTCTATGTGGGACTGGGATTGTTGTGTGTGTGGTTACCATCTCCTCCTGTCTGGTCATGCCAGCCCTGAGTTGAGAGAGTTCGCCTCCAGTTTGGCTATATAGTTGCATCTCTCACATGTATTTGTGTTTGTTGGGAGGAGGAGAGGGTTGTCTGTGTACATGAGACAATTGTAGCATTGTCTCAAGATACCCAGATTGACCAGCTGAACTGGAGAGGACGCCAGTAATCTACCACTCGACATGCTAGAACAGTATAAGGGAGTGCTGTACCTTTAAGGGAAGTGGATATTCACAGGGGTGGTAAGTAGATGTAGTGCTTTACTTAGTACGAGAGTGCTTACTTAGTAGAGAAGTATTGAGAACAAGTGCTAGGCTTATAATATAGTGAGTAGTCTGATTATACTAAGAGTAGAGCTTCCTTAAGGGAAAATTTGAAGAGCAGACCTGGCGGAGCCAGAAGAAGTTTAACCTTGTTTAACCGGCGCTGCACTATGCGCACAACCGCGCAAAGCCGTGCAAACACGGATTTTAAACAGTGAACTACAAAAGAGCTAGAAATGGTCCAAAACAACCAATTACTACAGCTTCTTGTGCTGAGGTCACTTCCTACAGGGACAGGTAGGCTGCTCAAGGCTCCCCACTCCCACTGGTGAGCAAAGAAACTTCCTTCTATCCAAGTAAGGTAATGGACAACACAGGAACTACACCACAGCCCAGAATACAGCAATGCCTGTAAACTGGTCTAAACTAGTCGAGGAGAGGCGGGAAAACAAGGAAACTTACCCTCCTCAAACTTATTATGGAAACCCAGTTTAAACTACCTGTCTGGCATTTGCTGTCAGCTTTCTCAAACGTTCATCTTAATACTGCTTCCCTAATATCTACTAAGGCTATGACTGTCCAGCAGACAAGAGGCTACTCCTTCATTTGTGTCAGCAATCCATGTTTTAGTATCAAACTACCCCAACCTCGTCATATATATTTCAGCGCAAAGTTCCTTGCTGTTCAGTGGTTTTAACCACTTCCAGTGAGGACAGTTTACTTGCCTCAGCTCTAACTGGGATTGCTTGTTTTCTTATTGGTGTTGTCTGTATGGCAGAATTTCAGTAACCGACTTTTAAACTTCATATGTCATATAATTAGACTGGATACTATTTTCTGTAAAGCTTAACTGCCGGTCAGAATGCTGTATAGAGGGGTCATGAAATGGTACGATTTACATGAACTTCACACAAGAGAATTAAATAAACTGGCAGCCCAGAAAACCTAAAAATCCCACTCCTTTTTCTTCCCTTTCTTGTGGTGTATAAATCCATACTCATACTAAATTATAAAAGTAATTGTACTCATTTATACAACATCAGAATGCACTAAGGAGGAACAGACCTTCTGTTTTAGAGGTATATGTTTATGGCTGCCTGTTGAAATAACTTCTGGTGCAATAGAATGACACTATAAATAGTTGAAAGCCAGTTTGATAATGTGATGATATTACATGGCTAGTTTGCTTCACATTAGTGCCATTCGTATGGCAGAGTATCAGTGTGAACAGCAATTCAGTCAATGATAAATCATTTTATTAAATTTTGAAGCTACCACAAGGGAAGAACATTCTGGAGCTAAACTTGCTGAACATAAACTCTATCTTTTACAAAATTACCAAAAATAGAGAGGCATAAAAATGACAGGATGATGCGGTCATGAGTAATACCAAATGTAGTAGAATAAACAAAACGCATGTGTTATATGTTAAGTACTACCACACCACTTCCTCAGGAAACAAATATTTCAGTACATCTAAAACTTCTTCTCACCATTCAACACCTAGGATTCACATATTTTGAAATCTACATATCACACTAGATAAAGGCGTATCAGTCAGCAGCAGTTTTTGTACTTAATACATGCTTCCACCTCCACAAATACTTTTCTGTGCTGATGTTATGTACCCTTCTGATCTGTCTTCTTCTGCTTTTCACAGGGAGTCTTTCTTGCACTAAATAAAGTTTAGGTAACTCTAAGACAAATCCTATATAAATACCACATACAGAAGTTTATTATTATTAGTAGTTGTATTTTTATATTATTATAAACCAGTGAAATGGGGGTTCTACTTTGAAGAAATTATGTCTTCTCAAGTATTTTTGTAGTAACCCCCTCTGCATTCTCCCTTCAGTTTGCTGTAATGCCGAACCCCACCTGACAATTTGAAAAGGTAAATGTACACACACAAACAAATACAAACACACATACAAGAAGTTTATAAAATGTATTTAATTATCTAATATTTGGGTAAAGTCCACTGAGCCTTAAGGCCCTACTTTTAGGAGCATCACAGGACAATGATTATACCTAAACCAGAAATTTGGAGGTGTACTTCACAGGACACAGAACTGGCTGTTAGAGAAGCATTAAATCATAAATGTGATTTGTAAACGCAAAGATGTACTTAATACTGTACAGAACTGTTTGGCAAAGAAGCATAAACTGACAAATGTGGCAAGGTAACGCAGAGGTATGTCCTTCACCTTATGCAGAACTTACTGGCACAGAAGCATAAAATAAAAAAAAAAAGATAACTAGGAAATGCAGAGGTGTCCAACTCCATTTGTGTACATGGATAAAGCCCTGGCTATGACTCAGGCAACCCCAGTTTGTCTTCAGACATAGGAACCTGCTGAAGCTGGTGTAAAGGAGTATAAGAATAAACATGTTTAATCTGCTCACCTCTCTTCAAATGAGAGGGAGGAACATGTGCTTGGGACACACTGTCTGTGGTAGAATCTTTAGTGTGGAATGATGATAACAGGGGCAGGGTGGTACGGGAGTGTGGATGTGCATTGCAGAAGCAGCCTATTGGATGTGAACACCTTGGACATCTGTGAGCATGCTCGTCGGGATGATAGGACATAAGTAGAAACCCATTTCCTCTGTATCCATGGCAATCTTACTCCAAGTTCACTAGATCCTTGTCTCTATAGATTCATAGGTCCACAGGTTCATAGGTTCATAGATTAGTACTAAGCTAACTGCCCTTGCGAGCCATTTTAAGCCTAGTCAATTGTCCCTTGTGATACTCAAACCCTGCACCTTGTGTTTGCAAGGCAAACACCTTAACCATTAGGCCACCCTCCCAACCCTAGCGGGGAAGAAATGGCTCATTGGGGCAGGCAAGGGGGAGAACTGATGGTTGGTGGAGGAGCGGGAAGAAAAAAAAAAGCAATGCAGAGCTGTAATTCACAATACACAGAATTCCTACCATATTAGCATAAAATGACAATTGTTTATTTATTTAAATTTGATTACCTGGTTGAGTGTTGATCCACTGAAGACTTATTTCAGGCTCAGCTTGAGTGTAAAAACAGAAGATGCCTATTACAGAGAACAGTACCCCCTTTGGGATGTACCTATCCAGATATACTAAGCAGTTGTAAAGGCCACAGAGGTTCTGAAAAAAAAAAACTGCTGGCCTATACTTCCTGAGATAACAGTAAAGGACTGAAGCACTATCCTTTTACTCAGTATATTATAGGTTCATGCATAGAGATCTATGCCTTGCATTCCATGCTCCTCGATCTCCTGCACCTTTACAAATTAAATGTTTCCAGTAATACTGGAACTAGGGACCTGGCTGTCCACCAGGAGATAAATAAATCACATAGAAGGGACAGATTTATTAACCAATGCCTACTCCACTTCTAGAGCAACAATGTGACACTGTAGCATCAAACTTAGGGTTGCCATAAATTTACTCTTGGACTGATCTGCTTTGCTCTTTTTCAGAAGACAGGTGCGGCATAAGGGTGGGTGCAGGTAAGATGTAGCTGATCTTGTGATTTTATTGCCTTGTAATTCTTATGATTTTATGATGCAGTTATAGAGTTAAGGTTTATAAAGCATTTTTTTGCAGAATATGAAAGCATGGAAGTTTGCAATCACAACAGAATGTAAAAATAAATTTACAGTGCAATAATATTGACACAAACAACTTGTATATATAAGTAGTGGTGACTGTATGCAGACACTATAGCATAGGATATGAGGTGTAGAGACATGTGAAAAGAGTGAAAGGAGGATAGAGAGGTATGAAGATTAGGAGGAAGATGTGCATAAACAACAATAAGGAAATGGAAAATAGTAAGAACCAAACTTCAGCAGCACTTGGGGGGGGGGGGGAATTAAAGCTATGAGAAGGTACTTAAAGTGGCTGTAGGGACTGAAGTTGTGTTATGCTGGAGGAGCAGCTGCAGTTTACTTCGTTTGTGAGACAGTGTCTGAACCTAACAAGGAAATACAGTTATACTTCACAGTACCACAGGACTGCCTGCCATAGAAACATATGGCTCTGAGAAATCATCAGGCTGGTTAGGGGATAGGAGCCTCATATGATAAGTGAAGTAAAGCAGAAAAGGGACAGAAAGACTTTTCACGCGTGGCTCGTCTGAGGCTGTCATTTTTTTCTGAAAGAGTATAATGATTCATGTACTATTAACTTGTTTCTTTCAGTGCAAGGCTTCTTGTTACCAAGCAGGCAAATCTGAGATTTGAACCATACGTCCAGATGAGGTTCTAATACTGAGATTACTCCAAAGTTATTCAGGCAGTTATAGTTAGAAAATTTATTTTATTTATTGACATTTTGTTTTCCTGAAAGTCCAACTGTGTTGTTACAAAAAAATCTCTTTTATTAGAGATCTGGGGAGAAAATATTCAGTGTACATGGCAAAATTTCAAAAACATGTGTTAAACAATGTAGTTAAAAAGTATAACAGATTGTTTTAGAAGTTACATTTCTACAAACATAAACTGTATGAAGAGATGTTATTTACATTTATTTTAGTAAAGTGAATATATATATATATATATATATATATATATATATATATATATATACATATATATATATAATCTGCTCAAAGGGAAGTAGGAAGATTGGAAAAAGAAAGTAGGAAGAGGAGAAGATTGATAGTTTACAGTAGAGCTGTTGACAAGAGTATAATATGGCAAAAGCAGAAGCAAGTACGGTTGTCCAGTTCAGGGGAGTTATGAGGGTTACTGGGGTGGAGGCAACTGTATACCTGAATGATGGAGTATCTAGCAAGGCTTCCTGGCTGTGAGTCTGTACTGCCTTTGATTTTGTGTACCACCAGATATCACATGCTATTGTAACCCTTCATTTAGCAGCAATATATCTGGTCTCTCCACCCCTGAAATTAGACTGCTGGGTCTACATTATGCACCATGATCATATTTTATGCAGCCAGTGCTGCTGTTTAGGGCATCAGGGAATATATACAAATCAACAGAAGGAATTAGAGCTGTTATAAATGTAAGTAAACTTCCAAATGAGTTAGTGTTTAACAGCATCTGGTAAAGTAGTGGTGTTAAAGGACATATTTCCAATTGTATGAATATGGTTCTGCTAAAAAGCTTTCCCCTTAACTAGCAATACTAACTATTTGCCTTGTCGCAGTTAAAGAATCTTAGAGGAAAACTCCACCTTAGACCTCAAAAGATGTGTTTCTTTCATTGGAACTTTGTTTTCTGAGCTTAATGCCTCAAGATCACTCCAAGTGCTTATTTTACAATTTTAATGTGGTTCCTACAAAATGGCAACCGGTGGGGCTTGCATTGGTAATGTCATTTTGTTTTCTTGCTTTCATTCCTTCTTCTCAGAATACATTTCAAGTCATCTTTATATGAGTCATGCTAGACATAAGGAAGTGGTGGTGTTTTCTCAAGTGTGAAGCACGTCATGTAACACTTCTGTAACAGAGCTGCTTTTATATTTCCTTGAGTGAGCCTCATTTATGTGTCTTTCAGAAATGATTGCTATATCTGTCAGCTACTTCTAGCAAATGAAATTAGTTAAATACCAGGCTTTTGTAAAGGGATTCTTTTGTTGTTCTAAAGGAATTGACAAGCCTTCCCCCACACTTCCATTCTGAGGTGTGAAAACTCTCATTGCAGTAAATAATTTTTGCTGTACTGTGTACAGATGACAACTACTACTGTAAAGGACTCCAAATTAAATTTGTCTGCTACTTCAGTGGGAATTGTTTTAAAAAGTGATTTACTAGTTCCATAATTATTTCTGTCATGTCCACCTCATTTTTTTCTATTTTTGTATGTATTGTTTATTTATACTTTGTTAACCATGAAAGTGAACTGGTTCCAAGACCCTTATCAGCTATGACTCAAGCTACAATGGTAGCAATATAAAGACAAAATGCCACCATAAAGACATTTGACAAAGATTGCATGTACAAAACATATCCAAGGCGTGACAGTGAATAAGTAAAACAGTGGACAACATTTACAAGAATGTATGCATTAATAGTGCTTAACTATACTGTAACTAGTAAAAATGACCACCAGTGATAAGAAACAAATAAAAAGCAAACAATGGAGCAGCAGAGGAATTAGCGTAAAAAACCTTTACTCAATGCTTTTGTCTGAGAGACTTCTTCAGAAATACATATACATGCACTTTTAAGACAGTTTATATACATCCTCATGTCCCTCCTAAGTTAATTACATAATTACTAATGAATTAATTAATGCAATAAAGAAATAAAACAATGAGATACAATTAATGTGTTAAAAACACAAAAATACATGAAAATAGGCATAAATATACTGCGGTGGTGGTGCTGCGGTAGCGTTGTCACCTCGCAGTAAGACATTGTCCTGTTCGATTCTCAGCTAAAGCGCCTTCTGTGTGGAGACATGCGTGAATGGGTGTACCTTCATTGAAGGTTGTGCGTCAGGGCCGGCAACCCGACACGTAAAAATCTACTGCCAATCATTAGCGGACCGGAGTTCCGCTGTGGCAACCCCAAACCGGGAAAAGCCAAAAGACACAACAACATGTGCATAGCTTTACCAACTTCCTATCTACAATCTGTTAAAAAACACTTAATGTTGATAAATTCATTTAGACCTGGGAAGCTGTCAGCACTCAGTCTAAGTTGCCACAATGATTCTTTCGTCTCCACTCTGTTTTTTCTATTTCCACACCTTAAATCAACCTTGACATGATCTGTGAGCCCCTGCAAAACTGAGTGGGACTGGGTGCCCTAATCAACAGGCTCATTGCTTCAGGGACTGAATGAGCCTTTAACCATCACATGCACGGAGGCTCAGTATTTCTGATATTCAGAATTCCAAATCGTAGTATAAATGTTGGACACAAAGGAATCTAAACAGGTCGAGAAATACTATCCTTCACAATTAGAAACAGAACGAGGCCATGACAGGTCAGCATTATCCCTTTACCCATCTTGCAGAAGCATCAGTCTTGTTATTACTGAATAGTAGAAGCCATGCCTCCCCACACAAAATATTTAAAGTTGTGGCTGCTAATATGTTCTTCAGTGTGTGGGTGTATGGGTGTATGGGGAGGGGGAGTGGGGAGTTGGATTTTCAGGTCAGGATTGGTGACTTTTTTGACTCATAGTCCTATAACCAGCTCAAGCTTTTAGAAAGACTGGTGCATACAAAGTCATGCAGTGGATCAATGCAGGGGTTCTACATCAGTTCTTAACCCTGAAAACAGATAACAACTCATGCAGTCAAGCAAGGACTCGAATATAAGTTCTCTTGACAAGAGTTAAATGCATGAGATCATAAAATGGATCGCTGTTAGGCTGGTACATTTCCATTTCTATGTGTGGACACTTTGAAAGATGTCAACCAGTACATCCTTGCACTTAGATCTTACTGAACTATTTTATACTTAGGAATAGTTTATGACATCATCTATGTGTTATTTCTTATATCAACTGATCTACAAAAAGTGTCATCTTGATATATCCCATGGATGGGATTATCATCTCCACTAGTCAGCATTTAGTATCTTTCTTTCAGAAGTTCATATGGGTAGGGATGGATACTCATCTGTGACATCACACATTGACTACATAAGTACTCTCATTCCCTATCCCTGCCATCTGTCCCCTTGTTATAATCAAATAAAAATCTGCAGTATAAAAACAGTGATGAAGATTTGGTACCCTGACTTCTAACAAGTGATATATAAGTATATATTTGTTTCAGTTGCTTGCCTTACAGAGAAATACAGCGATACAGGTCAGACAAAATATTTCACAACTAAAGCAGGTAAGAGGTGGAGAGAATTCCTGATGTATTAAGGAAGGTCCTCATCATAGGTCAACAAGTGAGGTAAGAATACATCGGTTATATTTTTTGCTGAGGCCCTCCTTACAATTAACATGACCCATGTAGGAGGAGCTGTAGAAGAGAACCAATTCCATCAGGAAGACCAAGAAGTGGGAATACATAATCAGAATGCCTGAGTCAATTGTCATGGACCAGAAGGTTGCCTGGCAAGAGAGCAGTATGAACCTACAAGGACCGACCTAGAAGCTACTGGAGATACAACCTCTAAGTGGACCAACTAGACCAGAGCCTGGGCAAGTGACCAGTACATCCACTGGCATAGAATATTGAATTATCTGTCCTTAAATGGGTGAAGCTAGAAAACCAGTCCTCTTTATATCAGGGTATTGGGAGATGAAGAACTGCCTATCCAACTTGAAACAGCTGTTCCTAGGTTAAGAAACTACTCTGTCAGGATTGCGCCTCCTTCATAAGTGAGGGGAATTAGCACTATATTTGGCTCCCATTTCCACCAAGGAACTGGGAGAAGAAGAACACATACAGGGCAGACAGAAAATCATTTTGTGGGAGTGAGGAGGTATTCTGCAATGGGAAGGAAAGTTTTATATATATATATATATATATATATATATAACATTAATTTCAAAAATGAAGTTCAAGACCACCAAAGAGTAAGATTCTTCATAAAGGGACAGAAGAGAGCACTCCTAAGTGGTTCTGCTAACTAGCTGGGCCTAAGTCTCCATCCTGCCTTCACTAGGAGCCAGGAGCAGAATGTTCCCAGCCACAGGGAAGGAATCTGCCACCAAAGGCAACCGCAATCCATGTCATCCCTTAATCAGCAGAATAAATGTTCTTGCTTGCCCGGTCTCCCTCTTGGATCACACTGCCCACTAGATGGGAGGAATGGCAGAGAAGGAATAAGAAAGGCCACCAGGACTGTACCAGTGTTAAGAATGTTTTGGTATGGTATCACTCTAATTTACTGTAGGGCAATGCAACATATAAGCCCTCCTGGAGGCCTTAGCAGCATAGTGAGGAAGTATCTGGACTTCCATGATAGTATTTCCAGAGGCTGTTTTTCAAAGAAAAGAATGATCAAGGAGCCCAGGTGTAATAACTAATAAAACCTAACATGCCTCATGATACCCCTTAAAGAGGCATTGTCTCACAAGGACTGGGATGATCTCAGGGGACTTTGTAACTTTGTTAATCTCAGAAATGAAAAATTCCTTACTATTCCCCCCCAGTCCCCCAAGAGGTTCCTGAGAAATAATTAGTAACCCCAACAAGTCTGGAAGATAAATCTCAGTGAGGCTGGTATGATTGCCAGAAAATAAAATGGTACACATAGGGAGTCAGACTGGGTGAAGCCAGCATACAGGGAGGAAATACCCACACCAGGTCAACAGCTGGCATTCTACCAAGGTCCCAATCTCACACCTGACATCTGAGACTCTAATCCTCACAGAGAGGAAAATGTGTGCCTAATCTTTTATGCTTGAACCTGCAGACCCCAGTGAAGGCTCATCTTCAGGATCCTGGATTACTAGGGCCAACTAGCTCAACTGGACTGTGCAAGAGGCCCCCAGGGTGGTGGTGATTCTCAGCTCAGTGTATCTTAAATTGATGGCAAGCTTGCTCTAGGGTCATGCCCTATGATTTGGCTGGATGAATCAACCACTGACATAGTTTAATGAGGGAAAGGCAGCATGAATACCTCATGAGGCAATCCTCCAAGGTGGTAGTTCAGGATGTGCTTCTTCCAAACCTTAAATCCCCAACATAAATGAAGAACCTGAATGTGATCAATTAGCTGCTAATTAGGCATGATCCTTACCCCATACAAATCCAAGAGGACACAGACAATGTGGACCTATGTCAGGAAGACATAGGCCACAGTAAAAACTCTAATCAAATATAAAGGCAAAACTCTGCTTCATTAGGTGCCAAGGGGGACTGTCTTCTAGGTCACTTGAAAAATCTTCTCATATTTTTAGATTTGGAACAGCCAAAGAACATCCAAAGGACTATGAAAACAAACAGCTACAACTGAGATCTGCTGTCCATATGTTGCAAAAAAGAAATGACAGGATCAAGGGGCAAGCAGGTTTATATATTTTACATGTGACATTACAGAATATATACCAGTCTCTCCAAGCACCTGAACTTCATGTAAAAGATGCTATATGCTGATTGATGCTGATGATAAACTCAAACAAAGCAACCTTCAAGGAAGTCCTGAGTGTTAGATCTGCCAGTTTGATGCTTCCATCCAGCCTGCCAACACCCAATCTGGTAGTTACATGTGTATCATTAACATTGCAGGTAGAGACCTTGCCTCTACAGTAAGGAACTGGAAAAAATGATAGTCATTAATTTATTTTCTTTTTGTTTACTTTTTTTGAGTGCATCCTCAACTGAAATCTTTTTTCAGATGGACCAGTTTGCTTTCTTTGGCCAGAATTTCCCTAAGGAACAATCCACCCCAATGAATTAAGTTCTCTTAAAATTCAGGACTTTATGTTCATGTGGCCTGACCTTGTAGAATTTTTTACTATAGTGCTTGGTGCAGAAGGCTGTGTATCCCAAAATCCCCTCTCCCCCCAAAATAATGATACAGGAAGTATTGTAGCCTAGGCGCTTGCTCTTCTTTTCATTTGTACACCTATGTTTTCTGATTAGTACCAAACCTAGATTTTTTTTTCTTTCCACCTAATTCATTCACTTGGAAAGAAAAAAGGATGACTGTTTCTGCCTATGGCCACTGCTCAGGTACCTCAATTAACACCTAACAAAATAATGCTATAATCCAACACTGACTCCCTTCCAAATACTGCCACAGGCTTGGCTTCCAGCCGTTATCTACTGGTTAGCTCTCTTTGTACTCTGTGATTATTTATTTATTTTAATGTGTGCTAATTAACCAGGGCAAGTGAGCTGCTCCTGTGACCCTTTTCAGGCATGATCCAGGCCAGGATACACATTTAACACAATCAGCAGAACAGGAAGACCCCATGGGATCCTCCAGCGTCCATCATGGATTGCATCACATGAAGTCTCCTTCCTGATGAGCTGGAGAACAGTCCATCTGAATGTTTATATTTCCTGCCGTAAACAACGTTCCACAGAGTGAGCTTACTGCCGAATCTTGGATACCCTGTTTCTTCACAGTTAGTCATTAGACCTGTATCAGCTCCTTCTTTCTGTAACATGGCATGGAACTTTTCAGTATGCATCTCTTCTTGGACATTTCTACACCCATTCTATATTACCTTAACAAAGATCATCTCATGTTCTAGCTTTATCTGCTAGATACTCTTTAGGTAGTTAGTATAGATCCCTACATACTAGCTCATTTTCTAGATGACCTCGTCCAGTTGCCTTCAGCCCAGAAGATACCAAGATATGAGACAATGTCACAGCACACTGGAAGATCATTTGAAAACTCTCGCTTCACAAAGTTTGCAACTACACTGTGGTACTATCTCAGAATCATTCTTTTTTCTCATGTCTCTATATATTCTTTCCATAAACAATGTCCTGGTCTTGCTAACAAAGTGATTTGCTGAATTTTTTTGACTAATTTTTTTTTTTTATAAAACTCTACGTACAACAGAAGCTGTTGTTAACCTATAAGTCTATCAAACATGACTAAAGTGTTGAAATAATGTAGAAGTTATATTTTTAAAATAACATTTTCTCTTACAGAACATACCCTTCATCAGCAACACTGTCATAAAACTTATGCTAACCCTTCTCAATGACTGGGCTTTGACATGAAGCTAAACTTTAGAGATGTGCCATCCATCACTCAGTGCTGAAAAAAGTGACAAACATTTCACAGTTATCACACAAGCCAACATACTAATCAATCATAAAGAAACAGCAAAGTTTCATAACATTTTATGAGTTTAATATCATACACAGTTAGCTAAGCAACCACAACAGCAGCATAAATTTTTGTAAATACAATAGCAACAGCAAAGTGTATAGGTAGTGACAGATATTATTAACCTGTCATAACATGTTTTATTGTGAGAGCTATATCACTACAGAACTGGAAGATTTTATAATTGTTTAAAGAAAATCTGCCCCCTTCCCCTCCAGTTTGTAAAAATCCAATTAAATGTCTCCATATAAAAATGTACGAATCCACAACATTCCACAACACTTACATACACAAATAAGAGTTACAGAATCTTGGATGAATGTTTATGACATAATTAAACCACACCACAGACCAGTTCTACCATCCTTTCCAAAGTCAGAGACAAGGATTTTGAGAAATGCCTGGGTGTGTCCTTCTTGTTTCTGCTCATACAAATTATTTGTTTAACAGCAGTCTCACCAAACAGGGTAGGTCATATAACCAACATGAATGTTTATAGTGAAAACCCCTTAAACTGGCCATAGGTCTACAGTATTATAAACTTCAACTTCCCCATAAGAGACCTGTGATTTAATAAGTTGAATTGCTCTTTATATAGGTATTTGTAATGCAGCTGTGTATGGAGAGTTAAGCTCTCTCTGTGACCAACATAACTAAAGTAATTTTCACAGTCTACTAGCATACTTGTACTGACTTACTTAATGCAATAACCCACAAGGCCAAATCTTTCATTCAGTAAAGATAACCTTACAGACTCGTTTCTTAACAAATGTCCCGAATGATTCTCATCACATGACGCACAACGTTTTCACATAGTAATCTACATCAACCAGGTACAAATATTACACATTGATCCTACAAACATAATGAATAATTAATCTTTCTGAAGAATTTTTTGCCTATAAACTTAACAGCTGGGTTCTGCTATGAATCATCAAACAGCTCAAGTCTGAGCAATAGGAACATGGAAAAATAATGCCCAAAACACAGAATAGGGAAAATTAAAATATAAGGATTTTTGCAAGGGTAAGCCCTGCTGGCATCCCCCAAGGTGCAGGGGAGGGCAAGCTCGCCACCCCCAAGCATAAGCATAACAACTCCGTGGTTTCACCAACTCAAAGAAGAGAGAAATCTCCCAAAAGAAGGGAATCATTGCTGGTGTACACTTAGAAATTATTCTGCCTATGATTTCCTATGGAAAACAACAACTGACATTACGTTCCTTGACATTTTTTAATTCTGACAACTGAGGCTTGAGGAATTTCACCTCACTGAAACAGATTGCAATGCCACACTACAGTATCTTTTGAATATTCTCCTGTCACTGCAGAGCAAATGCTATCCTCAGATTTCCAGAAGCACAAGAATACAAACTACTCACTGGCAGATTCCAGAACTTAGGAATGCCTTGCCTCCAATAAGAAACACCGTGAAATCTGACATAATCCAAAATAACCTAAAATATTCCACCCATGTCAAATGGGTAAGGCACATTTGTAAAACATTTTGTAAGGAAACAATCTCCCTCTGCAATGCCTATAGTAGTCTCCTTGAAGTAAGCTGGATGAACTGAGAATACCCCCAAGAGCTATGGATGCATTATGGAAATCAAATACCTCAACAGGAAAAAGAATTGTAAAAATCCAAAAAGAAAAGGTACAAACAGTAAGTACCGGGATTATCCAACTAACTAACTAACAAGGCTAGTGAAGTATCAGAAGTTCATACCCAATTTGTTTAGTGATAGCATGCATCCTTACACATCAAACCATGGGGGAAAGATGCCCCCCAAAATATGTTGGACAGTCGAAGCAAACACTAATTCTTGGAAGATAAAGAAAATATTATGCTCAGAACTTGTGGAAGCATCAGAAGTGGGAGTAGAAGTAGTACCCTCAGAAACTTTTAATGGACAGGAGCATCTAACCCATTTTCTTTGCCAAAACCTAAGCAAAGTAGATGCTAGGTGTTCTGTGATTGGAAGAGAATGTGTAGCCATATTTTTATGGAGAGAGACAGAGTATTCATTCTAGTAATGGACCATGCCCCCCCATGGGTATACCAAAAATAGGATGGAAACCAAAGCACTGTAGGTAGGGCCCTATCACTGTAGTCACTTATATTCCAAGTCTAGCACAAGCTAGGCTTGACCCACAATAATGCAGATGGCCTGTCTGTTATACCCAGCCTATTAATTCTGCATGAAATTGAATGTTTCAAGATGGTGGAGCAATTGTAACTTAGCATGGAGGTTCTCACCAAATAAAGACACAAGTGACCCAAACATATGGAAATAGTGGTGCAAATATTGTCTGTTTGTATAAACAGTGGTGTAAATAGTGTTCACAACAGTGATATAAATAGTTAATTGAAAATACAGCAATGACTCTTTAAATATAGTGTTTTTCCAAATATACCTTTTGTTTTAACACCAGCCAGACACCACACTGTATTAGTAAGATCAGGTTTCTTGAATGAATTTTTGGATGTAATATAAAAAGAGGGCTGAGGAAACACCTTTGTGTAAACAGACTTGGGAGTCCTCAGCAGCACCTTTGGACTGGAGAGGGAGAGAGAAGATCACTACATGAAGAAAAACGTTGACAAAAAGTTGGGAAATGTTCCTGCAGAGGAATTCAGAGACAACAGCACAGGAGCACAGGCTATTTCCTAGCAGTCTAAGACTGAGTCAGAGGTATTTACTGTACATTTACATAAACTACAGAACTTTGTTTTGTTTGGAAGAACCTGCATTATTTGCACTTGTACATAATTAATAAAAACATCATTTCATAAACACTGGTGGTCTCATCTGCATAATGTATTACCCCACACACACTTCATTTTATAATTTTTTTAACTATACAGGTATAAAGTCATTGAGAATTTGATACATACAAAATCAGTGAGGTTTTTATTTATTCATTTGGGAATTAAATCAACTATAACAGAATAATGTAGTGTTTTAGTGGGTTTCTGCATGATATCTTCGCCATTGTCAATGAAGCATTTATAAAATAAGTAATAAATAGGTATATGGGACAGTTTTGAATGGAGCTTGTGGAGGTTTTATTAACTTTATTTATTTATTTTGTAGGAAAGAGATCCGGGAAGCTGGGCTTATGTTAGAAAAGGCCATTTCAGTAGTGGTTGATTTGAAATAAGGCATTTTATAAGAACAAATGTCCCTTTATTATATGTTCTTAGGGGTTGTCTCTACGTTTCTAGTTGCTTGCTTTTGAGTTCCTTGAAGTATATTTGCCCAGATTGTTCTTTATACAGTCATTGCTTGGCTGCTTGCAACTTATTGTAGCAATTCTTAAAGACTTGAAGCTATGAGTGTATGTCAACAATGTCAGGCACCAGAGAAGTATAATTATTATTTAAATAGGTTAGGTATAATTGTTCTTTATCCTGGATGGAACAGCCTTGTATATAAGGTGGGTGAAGGTGTGAAAGAAAGCTTACTCTCATAGGAGGGGTGGTGGGACCTGCCCTGTCTGCAAAAAAAAAAAACAAAAAAAAACTTATTTTTGACTATTTCATATTTGCTCAAATGCTTGATGCTCTCAGTCATATATTTAGTGCGTATATGCACTTGAGTTATTGTGGTTTCATGATGAAATGTATGATCAATTATGTTTGTGTCATGCATTTTTGTCTAACTTTGTAGATCCTTCTTATGGGTAGTAGTAGTTTTCATAGGTTCATACGTTCATAGGTAGGTACGAGGCTATTGGCCCAAGGGCCTATGTAAGCCTAGCCAGCAAGGTTCCATGGCTTACGCCACCCAAGACAGTTATTTTCCTGTGCCACTGTCGAGCAGAGACACAGAAGTGATCCCCAGGGTGTATTTCCTATTTCCCATCCACTCATCAAGATTTTTCTTGAAGAGTGCTAATGAAGAACTTTGCTTGACATAGATGGGTAGCTTGTTCCAGAGTATAGGAAGTCTCTGGGACAGCAATTTATCCCTCCTGCATGTCCTGTTTATTGTGGTGACATGGTTTAGGTCCCTAGAGCATGTAGCTTGGAGGGATTGGGATTTCTTTAGGTGTAGCATGTCCAACAGCTCTGGGTTTGACATAGCTTTATATGTTAGGCAGAGATCACCTTGGAGTAGGCAATATGCTACGGAGTAAAGCTGGAGTTTTTTGAGGCGGTCAGTGTAGGGCATTTGTTTGAGGCCAGTAATCCTCTTTGTGAGGTACTTCTGTGGCCTTTCCAGCTGCTGCAGATGTCTTGTGAGGTACATTCCAAAAGGGGCATTGTACTCTATAATGGGTCTAATGAGTGTCGAGTAGAGGGGAACAATGACCTCTTTTTTCCTGGATGAGAACCCTTTTATGATGAGGTGTGCCACATAGAAGGACTTCCTGACTGCTGTGGCGATGTGACTATCAAAGGAGAGACTACTGTCCACCTGGGTCCCAAGGTCTCTTATCACGCATTCAATGTTAAGTAGATTGCTGCCTATGTGGCAGTTCATGGGTACAGAGTTTTTACCAAAGGGGATGACACTGCACTTTTTGGCATTGAGCTTGAGGCCATGGCTCTGACACCAGGCATCTGTCTCAGTGAGGTCCTTCTGTAGGATGTCCACATCATTTGGGGACTTGACTATGGCTCCTAGTTTGCAGTCATCTGTGAACTTCATTAGCCAGAGGCCTTCTGTGTTAGCCTGTACTTCAGAGAAGTAGATATCAAACAGGAGAGGTCCCAGGACGGAACCCTGTGGTACTCCACTTGTCACTGCTTTGAGGTCAGATTTGGAGTCTGCAACTTTTACAGTGTGGGTTCTGTCGGTGAGCCAGTTGGCAACCCATCTTGTGATGTAGGGATTTATACCTAGTTTAGTGAGTTTAGCTATAACTCCAGAATGGGGGATGGTGTCGAAAGCCTTGGCGAGGTCAAGATAGGCTGTGTGAACCACCTTACCCTCATCCACGGCTTTGTACTGCCTCAAAAATGTCGATCAGGTTCAGGAGGCATGATCTGCCTTTCACAAACCTGAACTGGGTGGGATCCAGAGTTTGGAGGTTACCAATGTCTTTGTTTATGAGTTCCATGATGATACGTTCCATGGCCTTGCAGACCAGGCTCGTCAGGTTAATAGGTCGATAGTTCCCGGGATCAGTGGTGGCTCCCCCTTTGTGGAGTGGGATAACTGTTGCTGTGCACCATTCAGTGGGCACAAAGCCTGATGCAAGGCTATTATTGAACATGGTGCTTAAATGGGGAGCCAGTTTGTTCTGAAGTTCGTGTAAAATGCAGCCTGGGATGTTGTCCGGTCCCATGGATGCTGTGTTTTTGGCTTTAGAGAGTGCAGCTTTTACCTGCGTAGTTGTGATTACAGGGACTCTGCATTCTTCCTGTATAGATATGGGCCCTTTAGGGGGTGAGAGGGGGGTAAAGTTAGCACTGACCTATCTGGCAGGATGTTGGCAATATCAGTAGGTTCTGTAATTTTCATGCCTTTGTGCTGTAACTCAGAGCAGATCTGGGTGTTGCCATCTAGATTCTTGACATAGCTATAGAATGCTTTGTGGTTGCCCTTGGATTTAGTGGTGATTTTGTTTTCATAGCTAGCTTTGGAGGATCTTATAAGGGATCTCAGCTTCTTACTGAGGCTGACCAGGGAGCTCCTCCACTCATAGGTTTTTACTCTCTTTTGCAATAGTTTCTTCCTTCTGTTGTACAGTTTGTTTATGGCAGGAGACCACCAGATTGGCTTCCTTTTTTTTTGGAGGATAGTGTCTTGGTTCTGTTTGTGATAGCACGATCCATGCACTCGTGTAAGTGCTTATTGAGTGCATTTGTGTAGGATTCAGCAGTTGTAACTGTATTGTCCATCTGCATGGGTGTCATGACGTTCACCACTTCTGTCTTAAGAAGCATGAAGTTGGCTTTGGAGAAATATTTTACTGTGGTTTCCTTAATGGAGGGTGGGAGCGGGATGTGGATATCAAGAGTGATAAACTTATGGTTGGATCGGACCAACGAGGAGTTGACTTCAGATGTGGAACACCAGTCACTCATGTTGGTAATGACTAGATCTAGGATATTGTTGCCCCTGGTGGGGGCGTGGATAAGTTGATCCAGGGCATTGGAGTTTATGAATTCCGGAAAGCGTTGAGCTAAGGAGTTGGTACATGAGTAGTTTTGCCAGTTAATGGTGGGGTAGTTGAAGTCGCTCATTATTAGGGTGTTTGGTTGAACCCTAATATTTTCCAGTACATCAAGAAAAGAGGAGTGGGAATCCTAGGGCATGGTTGGGGGATCTGTAGCAAGCTACAATTTGGATTGTAGTTTTGCCCAGAGTTAGTTGCACTTTGATAATCTCGGATGCATTATGCTGAGCAACTAGCCTGGAGGTGTGGATATCCTTAATGAATATGGACACACCTCTGCCTTTGGTGTTTCGGTCCAGGTTACATGGCCAAAAAGTGTGGTATGAGTTATAGCCTGGTAGTGCAGGGGTGCTCTCTGGAGCCTTGAACCAGGTCTCAGTCACTGCACAGATATCAATGTTCTCCATTTTAAGGAGTGCCTCGAGTGAGTGCATTTTGAGATTTAGACTTCTAGCATTGAGTAGCATTACCCCCAGTTTTTGCTTGCCTGTTCCTGTTATGGTGGTGAATTTGTTATTTGAACCCTGGCTAAAAAAGGCACTATAGGGGCAGTAAGAGCCTTAGCCAGTATCTGGAATCCCAGGGGTGACAGGTGCAGGCCATCTGTGGCAAAGCATCATGGTCTGTCGACCATGTCTTCCCAAGCAGACAGATACTGGATCCCCTTAGAATGACACCAGAAGCTTAGCAAATTGTTGAAGTCAATCATTTTGTCCTTGTACTGCGGTATCATTCTGGGCGATGGCAGAATGCTACTCAGGGCTAGGGTCATACCTGCCTTGGCTACAAGATCGGAGAGCTCTTCCATGTCTCTTTTCATGTAGTCTAGGTAGGTACATCTCAGGTCATTCACACCAACATGGACAATGACAGAGTCATATTTGTACTTGTTGTGGAGTGACCTGAGTGCATGGGTTATGTGGCGGATCCTGGCACCCGACAGGCAGCTGACTGCAACCTTCTCCTTGTTTAGCCTGGTGAGTGGGACATCAGTGTACCTGACTATAGAGTCACCTATGACTAGTGTGTTGGGTACGTTGTTTTCCCTTATTGGCTGTGGTTGAGTGGCACACTGAGTCTGTGGGCTATGTGTCATTTGGGTTGTGTTGGGGGATGGAGGTTGCTTGCGTTTCTGCTTTGGAGGTCTCTGTTGCTTAGACAGATTATTATTGAGAGCCTCTGCGAATGTTTTTGTGTTACTATGTGTGGATTTTGGTGGTGTAGATTTAGTGAGACTATGTGATGAGTGTGGTGTGGTGCAAATGTTTACCTTCTCCTCATGACTGTCAAGTTCAGTCTTGGTTGGAGAGAGCTTTACCTCCAGTTTGGCTAGTTAAGTGCATCTCTCACAGGTTGTAGTGTTGGGTGGTAGGAGGAGAGGGTTTTCTGTGTACATGAGGCAATTTTTACATTGTCTCAAGATGCCCAGATTCATCAGATAGACAGCAGAGAACACTGGGAGTTGACCCTTGGACATGCCTGAATAAAAAACTATTTTCCTCTAGGTAAGTGAGGAAAGTGAGTACAAGAGCTGTTTTTCTCTAAGCAAGTCAGAAAAGTAAGTACAAAAACTGTTTTCCTCTAGGTAATGAGGAAGACTGAATACCCGCGGTAGTGGTGCTGCGGTAGCGTTGTTGCCTCACAGAAAGACGTTGTCGCGTTCAATTCTCAGGTAGAGCGTCTTCTGTGAGGAGGCATGCATGAATGGGTATGCCTTCATTGAAGGTTGTGCGTCAGGGCTGGTAACTCGGCACGTAAAAATCCACTACCAAACATTAGTGGACCGGAGTTCCGCTGTGGCGACCCCTAACCGGGATAAGCCGAAAGACACAACAACAAAAATTGAGGAAGACTGAATAATATAGTAATTAGTAGCTTATTTAGTGCTTACAAATTCTGAACAAGTGCTGAGCATGAATAAGCAAATTTAAGTGCTAAAACTAAGAATCTGCATCTGCACTAGACAAGTTACAGGACAGAAACAAATGCAAATGCAGGCTTTCAAATCAGAAAGCTGAGAGAGATGGAAGATTGCCCAAACGGCCAATAACTACAATTTCTGGGCCAGAATCACTCCTTATGTGGTAGACAGGTTACCTAGTGCTTACCACTCCCACTGATAAGCTAGAAGGCTTCCCTCCAACACAGAAAGTCTTGGGGGGGGGGCTCAGAAGCTTACATACAGTCCTGGATACAGCAAATCTGTATCTGGAACACTAGTTACAGGAAAGGTAGGAAACAGGCTTACAGTTTTTTTTTTTTTTACAGAAAAGTAGCAAAAACAGTAGTAAAAACAATTCACATGCAGTGCAAGCTAGCGCACTTGAGTATGCAGCAATATTAGACCAAACACAGTTTAAAAAATGCAATTAAATTAAAAAGGACTAAAAGCAAGTGCAGAAAGAGTTTATTAGGTAGAATGTGGTAAAGAGATGGGACTGGGGGAGTGTCTCAGATCAAATCTACAGTGGGGCGGGCAACTGCAAAAGCCACCAAATTTAAACTACAAACCAAAAATAGGAGGGTGGATGGGACCAAACAGTTTCAACAGAGATCTAAGCAACAACTAACAGTTGTTGTTGTTTGTCTTTTCCCAGTTAGGGGTCGCCACAGTGGAACTCCGGTCCGCTAATGATTGGCAGTAGATTTTCACGAATGCCGAGGTGCCAGCTTGATGTTCAACCTTCAACAAAGGCACGCCCATTTACACATGTCTTTCAAATGCCCACCCAACCATGGGGAGGACATGCAAACTCCACACAGAAGGCACTCCTCGCACTCTAGCCGAGAATCGAACAGGAGAACCTCTTGCTGTGAGGCAACAATGCTACCGCTGCACCACCGCAGATGTTAAGCAACAACAACTAACAGTACAAACTTTAATACCAAAAAAATATACTCAGCTCTGTATATTTGCTGATCAGTCTCTCAGAACAGACAACAGTTTCAACAGAGATCTAAACAACAATTAACAAACCCTATAACTAAAAAAATATACTCAGCTCTATATATTTGCAGATAGTCTGTAAGGCAGTCTCTCAGAACACATCAATTCATAGTTTCTGTGCAAGAGGAAGAATGTACCCCATACAGAGAACTGTAAATGTTGCATAAAGGCTTTGTGTCCATTAATCCTCACCAACACAAGTTTTGCAAAAATTAACTTTTTTTATTTAGTCATAACATGTGCAACCCATCTGCTTGTAATGTGTTTTTATTGTATGATGTTTTTGATGTTTTTTCTGACCGTTTATTTGTCAGCTCCACTAGCATAGACTGGTGTTTTTATCTCTGTTTCATTGCTTTCCATAATGTTACACAATACCCATTCATGAAATACTGTACATAGCATTTTATTTATTCATTTAATTCTTTATTTATTTTATTTATTTATTTGCAGTTTGTTTGCCAGGATAGTCCATTGGGCCACTAGGAGCCCGTTTTCAATGAAGTCCTGGGGAGAAAAGCTCCAGTAAAATGAACAAACAAATGCAAGTTACTTAGAAAGCAAGTTATAACAATAGATAGTATAGGTAATAAATGGCACTAGTGAAATGCAAAAGCAGGCATTCTTTAAAAAAGAAAATAAAAGTGTTCTACAATCATATTTTTTGCAAAATCTGTTGATTGTAACAGATGCTCATAAAAGTGTTCTACAATCATATTTATATGCAAAAATCTGTTGATTGTAACAGATGCTTATAAAAGTGTTCTACAATCATATTTATATAAAAAATCTGTTGATTTTAACAGATGCTTATAAAAGTATTCTACAATCATATTTATATACAAAATCTGTTGATTGTAACAGATGCTTATAAAAGAGTTATGCAATCATATTTATATACAAAATCTGATGATTCCAACAGATGCTTATCAGAGTTAAGAAATCATAGGGGAAAGTTTGCAGATGTGCTGGATCATGGGGAGTA
The DNA here is from genome assembly GCF_019279795.1 of Protopterus annectens. NCBI lineage: Eukaryota > Metazoa > Chordata > Ceratodontiformes > Protopteridae > Protopterus > Protopterus annectens. The sequence goes on from NC_056747.1 coordinate 1,234,678,283, forward strand.
GCTTAAGTTGGGGGACTTTATGCAGGATGGGAACAGGAGCATTCCCATTGGGATGTTAGGTGGGAGTGGAGTAACATTTTGAAGGAAGATAGGTTGCTAGTGGTACGGATTAGTAGAGGGAGATCATTCCACAGACGTGCTAGGGAGAAGGACAGAAGATGATTGCCTGGTGGACAAGAGGGTTTGTGTAGTTCAATCAGATTTTGGGTGTTAGATCTTAGGGATTTATGGGACAGATGCATTTTAAAGGTGTTGGCAAGGGAGGGGCAGAGAGAGGGGCTAAAGATAAGTTTGTGTGCTTGAGTAAGTTGAATATAGGTGAGGTAGTTGGGAAGTTCTAGCCAGTTAAGTTTGTGAAGGGCAGTGCAGTGGTGTGTAGAAGATCGGTGCCTGTTGCCAATTTTGAAATTTTATTTTAACAGGAGGAGAGTTTTGCTTTGAGGGAGGATTGTAGGTTAGTAAGGAATGGGACTGCATATAGGAGGGATGGGATAATGTATGTTGTAGAGAGTAATAGTTTGGTGGAGGGAGAGATAAATTTATTGTGGTGATAGAGCATGCCAAGTTTTTTATGTGTTTTATTAATATTTGCTTGTAGGTGGATATCAAACTTGAGCTGGTCATCGATTAGGACTCCCAGTAGTTTTGCATTAGATACTATTTTGAGAGGTGTATTGTTCCGGCTGGTGACAGTAGAAGTGTTTTTGTCTACAATGGTGATTTTTGAAGGGGTAAATAATATAAGTTTAGTTTTTGTGGCGTTGAGTACTAAGTGGTTGTCTAGCATCCATTGTTCAGTTAAGGAGAAGACATTTTGGGTTAGTTTTGTTAAAATGGGGAAGGAGGTGGCAGAACAGATTATGGTGGAGTCATCGGCATATTGGGTGAGATGAGTGTTAGGGATGCACTGATAGAAGTCGTTTATGAAAACATTGAATAGTAGGGGCCCAAGAATGGAACCCTGGGGTACTCCTGTGGGAGTATTGAGGAATGAGGTGGCAGCTTTTTTCCATATGACTGCTTGTTGCCTATTTGATAAATAACTGGTAAACCATTTGATAGTGGTGGGGGATAGGTTCAGTTTAGAGAGTTTGGTTAGGAGAAGGTTGTGAGAGATGGTGTCAAAGGCCTTAGATAGGTCTAATAAGAGGGTGGACACAATATGGCTGGAGTCACGTGCTTTGTTAACAGTTTTAAGGAAGGAAAGGAGAGCGGTGGTGGTGCTGTGCCCAGGCCTGAATCCATGTTGTGTGGGAGTTAGGGGTTGGTTATTTATGAGATAGGGTAGCAGTTGTAGGTGGATGCATTTTTGTAACAGTTTGGAAATGGGGGAATAGGATGGCAATTGGTCGAAAATTTGGGATGCTATTGTTGCTCCCACATTTGTAAAGTGGAATAATAAAGGCCTTTTTCCAGGGTTGGGGTACCTGACCTTCTGTGATTGGCCGGTTTATTAGGATATAGATAGGAAGGGCTGTGGCTTCTGCAGATATCTTTAAGAAGTAAGAGGGAATTTGGTCTGGGGCATTGGAACTTGGTTTCAGCTTTTGTAGGAGTTTTTTAAAAGCAGAGATGGGGATGGGTTGTATGGAGAAGGGAGGGGGTTCAGAGGTGGTGGTACTTGAGAAAGAAGAGGCACTAGGGAAGGAAGAGACTGGTGACTGTTGGGATGTGGAGGTAGGATGGTTAGTGAAGGAGGTAGTTAGTTTGGCAATGGAATCAATGAAGAAAGAGTTGAACTGGGTAGTTAGGTCAGTGTTGGCAGCATTTTGGTCAGGGCAGGGATTTTCTTTTTTGCCAGGAATAAGAAGAGAGGCGATTCCATCCAAGAATTTTGGGGATTTGTATTGTGATTATTATGTAGAGTAGAAAAGTAAGATTTCTGGTCTGAAGTAATACTTTTTTTTACTTTGTTAAGCAATAGTTTGTATTCAGTAAGGGTGGTAGTAGTTTTGTTTTTCTGGTAGCATTTCTAAGCTTTGTCACGGAGAATCATAATGCCTAAGGTGTTTTAGTTAACCATGGGATGGATTTAGTTTTACTTTGTTTTGTTTTTGTGGTGGCCAGGGAATCTAGCAAGTGTAAGAAAGTTGTATTGAAATAGATAACAGCATTATCTAAGGGTAAAGTTTTTAGAGGGTTCTAGTGTGTTTGTTTAAGCAAGTTTGCAAATATATTTGGGTTAAAGTTTGTTAGTGACCGTGTAGTAATATAGGTATGGGACAGTTGTAAGGGGGAATACAGACGGTGGGTAAAGGTAGGAAAATGGTCACTGAGTGGGTCAGGGAGAGTAGCACTGTCAGAGATGTAGTGAGGATGAGATACTAGAATCCAGTCAAGGGTACTTCCAGTAGAGAAGTCCTTGGAAGGTCTAGTTGTGGTGTTAATGAGCTGAGAGAAGTTGTAGAGGTTAATGTTTAGAGGGTTTGTGGGAGATTGAATAGTGTCCCAGTTGATGTTTACATCACCCAGGATGATGGTCTCGTTGGTTACGTTGGTAGAAAACCAGGAGAGAATGTCTTCAAGTGTTGTGACATTATCTCCAGGAGGGATACAAAGGGAAATAATACAGATGGATTTATGTTTGTTTATCTGGAGTAGGGTTGTTATTATTAAATTGTGGAATCGGTTTGGTGAAGGGAGTAACAGAGAGGGAGGATGAGTAGAGGAGAGCAACTCCCCCATCTTTTTCTGTTTGTTCTGTCTTTTCTAATTATGCAATAATTGGGTGGTATTAGTTCAGCGTCTTTTATGTGGGGTTTTAACCAGGTTTCAGAGATGGACAGTAAATCTGGTTGATTGTGGAGAAGCCGGGCATGGAGGTTAGGGATTTTATTCCATATGCTTTGAGCATTTAGAGCTGTGAAGTGGAAGGATTTTCTGGTTGTGTTGGGGGAATGTAAGGGGGCAGTTGAGTTAGGAGGGGGAAGGAGACCAGGGTTTGGGGGGATATCGCCAGAGAAAAGGATAGTGATGAAATGACAAATATGTGAAAAAAGATGTTTGGATCATTTAGTTTCATGTTTGTAGGCTGATAGTTTTTTTTGAGTAGTATTGATAAGGAAGGGTGTAGTTTTGCTGGAGATGGGTCTGAGGTTATAGGGTAATAGTGTAGTATTGTTGTAGTAGAACAGAAAGGGGGAAATGAAGACTGAGGAGAGTGTGGGTTGTTTGTAGAATATATTAGTTGTGTGGAAGGGGGACAGTGACAAGTGTTAAGAGGTTTAGTAAGATAGATTAGATAAGACAAGCTGAGAAGAAGAAGAAGTAATTGGGTTAAGGTTGAGGAAGACAGGATTGGCATGGTGATTGTTCAGATTGTAGTTGTACGAGAGATAGGTAGCTATGGTATGGGCTGTAGTAGGTAAGATTGAATTTTTTTGAAAGTTAGGGAGTGGGTTCAGTTAGTGGCGTGAGATGAGTTGATTGGTTAATTGGAGAGGATAGGAGTGGTTATCTTCCTATAAGTGTAGAGGTGCTGGGGTGGGTGGGATTTGGGGGTAGGGTAGGGGAGTGGAGTAAGCCCACAGGGCGAACGGAGCAGGTAGAGCCAAGGAGAAGAAAGAAGGCAAGACTGTGAAGAACAATCAGTGGACTGATAGGTAATCTCACAGGTAGAAAGGTATGGAGATGAAGCCTTGGTTTACTATAGTTACTGATAGGTAGGAGCATAGAGAGTCACAGAGATTGTAGGCTGAAAACAAGGTAATAGCAGACCTTTTAGAAATGTTTCAGTATTTGTTTAACGTGGGAGATAAAAGGAATAGCTTGCAGTAGGTATATGCCACCTAGTGGTCAAACAGTCAATAGCAGGGGCACTTAGAGGAGTGTAGAGAAAGTTGAAAAATAGTGGGGTAAGAGAAGTCCATGGTAGGCTGACAGCGATCATACACAGGGTTAAATACAACAGTAACAGGTAAGAATATTTTGCTTATATGGCACCGCTGTACTGGGCGAGGCCCATGTTCAGGGGGGACCTGAGGAAAAAAAGCTCTTGATTTTCCTTAAGCAAACTAATGTAATAAATTTGTTATAATGAATATACAGTAAACTGTAAACTAATATGCATTTGCATTATATGAAGTAATTGTTCATACAATCCACTATGTTTGTAGCTTATTACACCAAATGTTAAATCATTTACATAATTAGTATGTGTAAAGCAGTACAAATGAGTATACATTTGAAATAACCATAAAAATGTGCAAACCCTGTAAATATTATTAATTTGTGAGTTTGCACATATAGCTGGCTCTGTGACATAGAAAGACTAATTAATGATTCAGGAACTTGCGTAGGTGGGGGGGTGTGGCCAATACTGGCTCACCTATCCTAGAGAGAGGGATAGCAGATCAGTCTGTTGCAAGATGTCCTGGGGCTGGGGGAATTTCCAAGCAGTGCAGCTTAAAAACCAGGAAACAGTACCCACCCAGAAGCATGCATATAATAGCAGGCACTGAGAAATGCAAGGAAGTATGTGTTATGATGGGGCCTGCATTTTGAGACCTATGCTAGCTCAAGGTTGTCATGGGAAGATAAATATAGGCTATAAGAAATGAACTCTGATGGCTGTCTAAATGATATTCTGCAGTATCTGTCTGCCACCCATGGAGAAAGAGTAGATAGCCATGTTCTAAAAGCATTGATAGCTGGCAGGCAATGGAGAGAAAAAATGTAAGTAAGAAAACAGTTACATGCAGTCATCTCTTCAAAAACATATGAATGTTTGTCATATTAGGGATTAGCTCTGTTTTGACTTGATATTAAATGATAGCTCAATGAAGGATATAAGAATGTTGGCTACATACACAGAGAGAGAGAGAATATGACAATCTTAACATCATCACTTTAACAGGACTAGTGAAGAAACTTGCGTGACCAATAATTAACAGTCAACTTACTTAAGAGATAGCACACTGGTAGCACAGACTCATATTAAGAGAATATTTGCAAATTTCTTTTGTAAAAAAATTAGATCATATCTGCCTTAAATTATCTGGTATTTGATTGTAAGGGACAGAGAGACAATGACTTGGTGTCTTGTCTCCTGACAGTAAACTTGTTAGTTATGCTATGTAAATTGTCTGCTGAAGATTTTAAGTATATTTTGGTTGATGCTGCCTGAAGAAATAAAAGAGATCAGGGATGTTTTCATCATGTATAAAGCCTGTAACTAAATAACAGCTGGTGGTATAAGAGTTTGTATGACAATTTATCCACTAAGCTGCTGTGAAAAGTATAATAAATGCAGCAGATTTTGCTGCAATGTTGTTGTCATTTTGAGAGTGGAACCTGTGTGTTTTGCCAGCTTGTTCACCCTGATATGCCCATATGTGAGCTGATGCAGTACTTCATCACAAATATGTTTTGAATGAGATGTGAGTATAGCCAGTTTTAGGCACCAGTGAACCCTGTGCTTGCTTAGGGCCTCCTGGTCCTGCCCCCCCCCCCAACCACAACATATTATCTTATTTTGATGTATTTTTACATGTTTGTCAAACCAACAAAAGCTAGTACACCAATCATGTACTTAATAAACCAGATGGATAATAATCACTCTTAGGGTGAAGAATCCCAAGGATTGGCATCACTTTTCCTGTAAAATTCAAATACACTTCTAGTTTTAGTAACAATGTTTTGTTGAGTAGCAGGGTTCATAATTTTGTTAGATGTTTTACCACCAATTTAATGCCCTTAACTTAATTAAATCCTGCTGGTGGGCATTCTTTCCTCTAAAACTAACATCATAACTAGCTTTAGGCACCCACCCCACCAGCAGTTGCAGGGCCACTCTAATTACCCTTATGTTTGAGCCTCGAAAAAGATGATGCTGGTTGGGGGAAAATGAGGAGAAAAAAAGATCATTCCTTCTCTACTTAATTATGTGCTTTACCCCAAACAGGGCTGTGATATGACCCATTTTGGACAAAGCCAGTTAGTAGTCAATGAACACTGGGAAGGTAAGCACTAAAGACTGGCAACCCAGAGTGCCTGATCTCACTGCTTACATGGGATTCTAAGAGAAGATGCTCCTGATCTTCAGAGATGGTTGCTTTCTCTTTCCAGGAGTTTTATAAATACTGGCAGGACACCAAATACTATAACTTTCAACTTCTTTGCCCAAGAATTCTGGGCAAAACCAAAAATAATGGCAGGGAAATAAGGCTCAAAACCAAAAACACTTTCTAAATATTACCCTAATTCACTTAAAATGTTAATAGAATAACATGTTTTGCATCAACATGCATTTTTTGGACAATAAGAAGTATGAAACTCTTCTGTCTGCCATTATTGACTGTCTGTAATATGGAATGATTTACCAGAAAACCAGTCAATCAAATATGAGGCAAATCAGGGACATTCTGTTTGAAATCAGGGACAGTGACATTTAATGCATTACTTCTGACAACTGCTGAAAACAGTCACTGATTTGTTGTGGCACTCCTAATGTCACATAATGTGTGGCCATATTCTGAAATCAGTGTAAAGCTAGTATTGCTTATATGTGCATGCGCAGGAGAGCGTGTGTGTGTGTGTGTGTGTGTGTGTGTGTGTGTGTGTGTGTGTATGTGTGTGTGTGTGTGTGCAACTGTGTGTGTGGCTGGGGGAAGGAGGCTGTTGTGTAAAAGTAATAAGCTGGCTATAATTATTTTCACTTTCTTTCACAAGCATCATCAGTACTGCCATTATGCTTGTGTGTGTGTATGTGTGTGTGTGTGTGTGTGTGTGTGTGTGTGTGTGGCTGGGGGAAGGAGGCTGTTGTGTAAATTTATTTATTTATTTATTTATTTTATTTTTACATTTGTTAACCGGGAGAGTCCAACTGGATATATGTCCATTTTCAGTGGAGGCCCAGGGAGAAAAGCTCCAGAGAAGTAAAATCATTAACAAGAGAAAGACATGTTAACCAAAAGGTTCATTAAACAATATATAGAGTACACAATCTTTAAACTTCTTTATAATCTTTATAGAAGTATAGTAAATATAAGTTAGTGAGTTAACCAAAGAGTGTATTTGCCAACATTCACAGGGTACATTAATATATACATGTTATAGAGGTGTTTAACAGCAAGTATAGCAGGAAGATAGAGTAGATAACTTCATAACTCATTTCTACACATGAGACATACTTTATCCTTTAGGTTTCTTTACAGTGTTCAGTGATACTATTACCCCATGCAGACATTACAAAAGCAGTAGATGAGCTGTTACTCTAGTTGCTGGAAACAGAGACATACGAGTTACTATCCAGGGGTAGTACAGATACATAATCTGTGATTCAGGAAGTGTGTTTTGAGTAGTTTTTTGAACTCGGTGGTGGAGTTATTTATTATGTTGGCTGGAAGGGAGTTCCAGATTTTAGAGATGAAGTGGCTATAAACGGATTTATCTGCCTCATTTTTAAAGCTTGTTACCTTAAGTAGGTGTTGGGTACTTGATCTCAGGGATCTGGTAGTGGTGTAAGGCTGGAGTAGTTGCTGCAGGGCTGGTGTGTTGCCTAGATGATGTAGTACTTTGTGAACAAGTGCAAGATGGTTGACTTGAAGGGTCAGGGGGAGCTCTAGCCAGTTGAGTTTTTTGAGGATTTCACAATGGTGGGTTCTAGAAGGTGATCCTGTGGCAAATCTGGCTATTTTATTGTAGCAGCTATCTAGTTTGTTGAGCTCAGTTTTTTTGAGATTGATAAGCACGGGGGAGGTGTAAAGTAGGGTTGATAGGAGGTGTGTCCTGGCTGTGGTAACCTTAGAGTGACTAGTGAGAAACTGTTTGTTGCGATAGAGTAGGCCCATTTTTCTGTGGACTCTTTTAATGGTCTGGGAGATATGAATGTCAAATTTAAGGCTATTGTCAATTTTGAGGCCTAGCAGTTTGGTGTGACTGCTGGGTGTGATGGTGGTGTTGTTATGAGAGGAGATTGAAAAGTTAGATGAGGAGAGTGGAGATCTGTGAGGGCTGAAGAGCATTCATTTAGTTTTGGCTGGGTTTACAATGAGGTTTCGGTTAGTGATCCATGTTTCTGTCAGGGAAAAGCATTCTTGTGTTAGGGAGAGGAGGTGGTCAAGGGAGTTGGCTGCACAGATAATGGTGGTATCATCTGCATACTGGACTATTGAGGCGTTGGGTATGGTGAATGGTAGTTGATTAGTAAATAGGATGAAGAGTAGAGGACTCAGGATGGGGAAGGAGGCTGTTGTGTAAAAGTAATAAGCTGGCTATAATTATTATCACTTTCTATCACAAACATCATCAGTACTGCCATTGTGTGTGTGAGTGTGTGTGTGTGTGTGTGTGTGTGTGTGTGTGTGTGTGTGTGTGTGTGTGTGTGTGTGTGTGTGTGTGTGTGTGTAACTGTGTGCGTGGCTGGGGGAAGGAGGCTGTTGTGTAAAAGTAATAACCTGACTAATTATTTTCACTTTCTATCACAGACATCATCAGTACTGCCATTATGCTGGTGTGTGTGTGTGTGTGTGTCTTTGTGTGTGCGTGTGTGTGTGTGTGTGTGTGTGTGTGTGTGTGTGTGTGTGTGTGTGTGTGTGTGTGTGTGTGTGTGTGTATGTGTATGTCTATTCATGTGCTCTAGTTTCCACCTTAGAAACAAGCAGTTTCTCTGAAGGTGAACATGCAGAGGGTTCACTGATTTTTATCTGTTGGCACACAGTAATGCTGGGCACATACATAACTCTTCAGAGTATCAGTAAAAGTGCAGGTAACAAGTAATTACCTTTTTAATATAAGGCATAAAACACTTCACTGAACATTCAAACCATTAGGGTTTGTAAAGGGCTGGTGGCAACCACACCCTAGACAAACTGATTTTGATGTTTACTTAGTTGTTGCCTCTTCCCTTAACCATGCCTGTTTTAAGCACAGCACTGTTCAGGGATGTGTAGAGAAGGTAACTGTAGCTTGTGCTGAGCGCTAGTATGTTTGGGATTGTGTGATCATTACTTCTTTAATTTCCTTCACAATCAAACCTCAGAGGTGTACACAGGAGGTCATTATAGCTTGTGCTGGGCCAGGGGACAGTGTAGTCATTGATTTCATTTCTTTTTTCAGACCTCAGAGGTATGCAAACAATGTTACTATAGCTTGTGTAGGGACAGTGTACTGTCTAGGAGCAACAAGTTGGAATACATTATCGTAATCATCATTTTTTTTTGCTTTCCTCAAAATTGCACATCAGAGACATATAGAGTTGGCTTCCTTTGGGGAGCAGGGATGAGGAGTGAGGAGGCATGCTATGCATGTGTTTATATGTAACATCAGGCATTTGGAATACAGAACCTCTGCTTTTACTCCAATCTAACACCAGAGGGATGGACAGATAGTGAATGTCTTTTTTTTTTGAGAGAGATGGGTAGGGATGCAGGCAGTATTCCCAGATAGGATTTATACATTCTCTCAAATATTTGTATTGTTAGTGTATCGGGAACTACCAGTTTGTCAGCTTTGAAAATTAAACCTTGCACACATCTTAAGTTTTCCTTGAAAATAAAAGACCAAAATTCCTTTCTTATTCATGATTTTTATTCAGGCCACTACTGGATGAAAAGGTTGGGAAAATCCTCTAAAATGTACCTCAGAGCATCTAAAACCTTATGGCTTCTAGGGGTCTTGCACCCCGACCCCAGGTTTGATTGTTATTTCCTACACTGTTATTACTGTGCTGTCTGGCCACGGAAGATGTGATGAAACGGTGCAAGGAACAAAGCTGAAGAGCAAAAATGAATTTCTTTCCTTATTCATAATTTTTGTTCTAGCCATCACTGGATGAAAAAGGTTGTAAAAAAAATCATAGCATACAGAAATCAATATATTTTCAAAAAAGCTGAAGAGTAAGGCAATATGTGAAAAAAATTGAATAAAAAAGTAATGTGCATGGTGTGGGGATCCCAGAATGGGGGGCAGAGGAAGCACTGGAGGATGTGTGAGGTGTGGGGGTGAAAACAGTACACAGTGAGTGATGCCAAGGAACCCTTTGCCTAGGGCATCATTTCACCTAATGCTAGCCCTGTACATAGGGCTGTTGTAATTTAGCATCACTGTAGCATCATTGCAACTAAATGCCAGTCCATGTCAATTTCCCTCTGTGAGATGGGCCAACATAGTGTGGTACATAGGTTCAAAGGTTCATAGGTAGGTACTAGGCTATCTGCCCGAGGGCATTTATAAGCCTAGCCAGAATGTGTTGGCTTTTGCCACCCTTTTAGATTAGTTTCCTGTGCCTCTGTCAGCAGAGCCACTGAATTGATCCTCGGGGTAAATTTTCGGTTTCCCATCCACTCGTCAAGATTTCTCTTGAAGAGAGTCAGTGAGGTGCTCTGCCTAATGTAGATTGGAATCTTGTTCCAGAGCAAGGGAAGTCTCTGGGACAGGAACCTATCCCTCCAGCATGTCCTATTTATTGTTGTGGTGAGGTTTAGATCTCTAGAGCATTTTTCTCTAAGGGATTTGGTTTTCTTTAGATGGAGCATGTCCATCAGCTCTGGGTTTGACATTACCTTGTATGTCAGGCATTGGCCTGCCAAATTGTAAGAGCATGCAAGCTACACTTCAGTCTGTGCATACTACTCCTAAAACTCTTCAGCATGAGCTAAGACATTGCTTTGGAGGAATGGCAGTGACAGGGTGATATTTAGACTGGAAGTGACCAGAGTCCCCAGATTGACATTTGCTTGCCGCCCCCAAAATGCTAACACTTGCTCTAGATGTGAGCATTCTCTTTACTCAATATACTATACCTATTGTCTAATTAACTTACATAACTATTTGTCAATGTGTTCCTGGAATTGCAGCTTCTGATAAATAATCATGCCAAGATATTTCAAGTCTGACATTTCCTCAGTTGTTGCTGAATCTTCCTTGATCATTAGCAATGCTATCACTTGTGCCTTGTTTAGTAAAGACCTACATTTTAAATGCTTTATGCCATGCATGGATCTCTTTATATTATCTATGGTATGATACCAGTTATTCTCATTAGGGGTGATATATAATTATCGACCATGGCATGGGTAAGGCCAAATTATAACCAAATGGGATAGGCTATTTCAAATGCAAACAGAGAAACTGGCTAGGCTTAAAATGGCCTTCAAGTGCAGCTAGCCTAGTACTTATCCATGAACCTATAATAGCATAACTTTTTCTCTTTCTTTCACCTAGCAGCAGTTTATTTCTGGTGATTACTCAATCCAATCTGCGATGCAGTCTTGAGTATCTCACTTGTTAGTGGCATTACAATGTGAAGAATAGTTGTTTGGATACTGTGACAGTATAATATTACAAGTAAATTTAGACTAATTATTCATAAAACTGCTAGAAAACAGTGGTTCTGCTATAGACCTCTGGTGTATGTAATGTATATAGTGCCTCCAGCTTATGGTATCAAACAGCCACACTGCCAAAATATAGATTCTAGGCATCAATCTTCCCTGGTAAATTTGCACTCACAGTATAATATATTTGTAAAATCTTTTTTTTCTTTCAGACAGTGAAGTAAGGCTGGATGTAATACTGTACTAAAGGCTGCTGACTAGTCCAAATGCATTGATGTAACACAGAGGAACTTATTGGAAGAGGATAACACCTAGCCTGCCTTTTACTGCATCATTACTAAAATACAACTGACCTGTTAAGAACTTTTCTGTACAAAACTTTCTTAACACTCTAGCAAAGAACACAGAACAAGCCTTATTAAATCTAATAAAGAGCCTAGTTCAATGGTAATTTTGAGAATATAAAATGCAACCAAATTAATTATACACTAACATTTTGACTATAAGACCATTAGAATGAATACAAGTAAATGTTATTAATTAATGAGATGTATACTTATTTTATTATTAACCAGCCATGGTGGTACGGCGGTAGCATTGTTACCTCACATCAAGAGGTTCTCCCATTCGATTCTCGGCTGGGCTTGGGAGTGCCTTCTGTGTGGAGTCTGCATGTCCTCCCCACGGTTGGGTAGTGTTCGAAAGACATGTGTACGTAAATGGACGTGCCTTCATTGAAGGTTGGGCGTCGAGCTGGCACCTCAGCGTTTTGCAAAAAAATCTACTGCCAATCATTAGCGGGCCGGAGTTCCGCTGTGGTGACCCCTTACCGGGAAAAGCCGAAAGACAAACAACAACAACAACATGCTTATTTTATTAATAACAAATTTACTAAAAATTGCAAGTGTGCAAAGGAAGTACAATATGATAAACACATTACAAATGAAGTGCTTAAAGACAGAACGCTTATAATTTCATAACATAAATGAAATAAGAAATCAAGGAAAAGGTTTGTGTGCTATGTATGTTAGTGCCAAAATAATTGAACTTTTAATTGTGGGTATAACTGTAAGCATTGTAATTGAGGTATGATAGAAGAAGATAAACTGGAAACGTTGCATAAGAATAAATATTTGCATGGTAGCTGGTTGTGTTGAATATATTTTTTCTTACAATTTCCACTCAACTGACACAATGGCTGTGGGACCAGCTTCCAACAGGCCTATGCATTCTTTCTCTTAGGAACGCTAAATGGGCCTATAGATGCAGCAGGCACACCATGCTCCTTCCTATCTTGGATCACACTAAGTAATAAAGCTGGGAGGGAGTCTTATGACACACTGTCTGCCATTACAACTCACCAACTTCCCTGTTCAAGGTGGAGATTGGACCCATCCCTTTTCTGGAGTGACAGCTGAACTCCATTCATTCCTTGGGACAAGCATACCAGCCTAGTCCCCTGTGAAACAGGACATAGTCAGTAGGTATGGAATGTGTCAGTCAGAAAGTCAGATGGAGACCCCAGGAACTCCTAACCCCATCAGCAGCTCTCTAAAACTCTGCAGTAGCTGTTGGAGCTTGGGTAGTGTGCGTACCCTCATGTAGTGTCATCTCCAACTTGTAAGGTGCTTCAACACCACTGTGCAGGGCATGCTGAATAGAAGTGGGCTGCACAGCTATAGAACCCCATGCTTCCATCATGTGCCACACAAGTGGTTGACCAGGGCTGCTTCCTTATCCCCCCCAGGATTGATGAGACACCATCCCCCACCGCCTGCCCCATTCTCTCTAGTGCCAGACCCAGTTGTCAAACATCCCTCTGAGTCACAGTGGTGAGAGATGGGGGTGGATATGTGAATGTATCTGACCCCACTAAAGAGGACTGGTTTCCTTTAGTTGAAAGTGCAGATCTGTGCTGGGCAGTCAGTGATACTATAGCTGATACAAAGTAACCATTTTACTGAACATTATGGGTGCAATGATTCAAGGAATGAATGCTACAGAGCTCAGTAGCACCAGCTAAAAGGAATGATAATCTTTTAAAGAAATTGTAAGTAGTTTGCAAACTTACTCTACTCCAAGACTTCTAAAAGTTTCAGAAAGGGTTAGGTTTCATAGATGAAACCAAAGAAGAGATGAAAACAGAAACATAACCTTCAGTGTTATAGCAGCGAGTACTTTATTATAGAATGGGTTTGCATGAATATAGAGGACTGTTGCAAATATATTTTCAGGGTGAGACAGACATGATCACATTTGGTTATGAACTGATACTTTTTTGTGATCAGGTTATACTTCTATGGTAGGCATCTGATGATGCTTTACGTTATAGAACTGATATAATTTTTTTACACAAGTTATCAGATGTTATGAAAATATCCACCCTTTTTGCATTATGATCTTTAATGTAACCCAAAAGAAGTTATGCACAGAATGAGCAAATCTTTGGATTGGTCAGGAAAATACAAAAATTCTGCCAATTCCTGTATGGAAAAAAGGTGTGTGCTGGCACCATATTCCCAGGAATTGGATTAAACTTTTCATTCCCAGTAAAGAAATTTCACAGATGATTGCAGATAGACTGGTACCTGCATCTGTGAGCACTTTCATGTGACTGTGACTATAAAGGAAATAAACAACATTATAATGCAAAATGGCATCCCTGATTATACTATAGAATGCAATAGTATGGTCTGAGAGTCATTTCTCATTTTGATAGTCTTTAGGCAAAACATACTGACCTGTGCCAAAACTTTTGTCAGGACACTTCATGAATGCTTTGGCATTGTTTATTTAGTTTATTTTGCTTATGTTTATTTACTGGGATAGTACACAGATCACAATGGACCAATTTCAGGCACGGCCAGGGTGAATATAGTCACAATGAAATATTTTATTATTTTTATTTTATTGACATTTGTTTACCAGGAAAGTTCACTGGGCCACAGTGGGCCCATTTTCAGTGGAGGCCCGGGGAGAAAAGCTCCAAGACAAAAACAAAATACATTATTAAAATACAATAGTTGCTGTGAGGCAATACAAAGAACAATAAGTTCCAAGAAAAATACAGTATTAAAAAAACAGTAAGAATACAATAATTGCAATGAAGTACATCATAATAGACAAGAATGTAGAACAATAATAGAACAATTTGAATGAGCAGGTTCTATTATACATTGTGGAGTCCAATGTTACTAGCACAAACAAACTAGATGAGAGAATTGCAAGTTCCACTGGAAACTCAGTTTGGAGAAAGTTGCAAAGAAGTGTAAGGAGGTAGGAGAAGGAATCAGTGTAGATGCTTGTGGTCAGCAGAAGTGTTGAGAGAAAATTAATTTAGGCAAGTTGTGGTGAAGATCAAGAACAAGAGAATGGAAGTTAGGCAACTTCAGGTGAGGCTATAGAACAGAAAGATAGTGGGTGCAAGAGGTTAGAGGATACAGAGATGATGCAGGGTAAAGAGTGAGGCTAGTATTGCAATGGTGGGCAGCTGAGAATGGAGAGGAGAAAAGGTCAGGTAATGGCTTTGTGGGTAGTAGTATGTGGCTTTGTACAGTTACATATCCAGTTGGAGAGGAGATGATTGTGTAGGGTGGATTTGAAGTATGAGGGATGTTGTTCACTATGAATAGAGGAAGAGAGGTTATTCCAGAATCTGGCCATGGTCCAAGAGTAAAGTAGTTTACCTGCTGGAAGGTTTGGTTTATGGATTTGGAGGAAGTGTTGGTGTTCTGAACGTAGAGGCCAGAGAGGGGAGTAGGGGACAAGTAGGGAGCTGAGAAGTGAAGAATAATCAAAACAAAGATGTCATACATTAACATGAAATTATAATTACTAAAGCAACAAAAAAGAATAAGAGCTACATATATACAAATGCAATATTATATACAATATATACAATATTGTCCATATTATTGACATGACAATTAATATTGTACCAAATGTGATATCAAGCTTCTTGTGAGAATTCCAGTATTATTAATCTATTTGATGTGTATTACACATCTTTAATGGTACAACTACTTGTGACCGACTTCATAATGCAGTAGTGGAAAAGTAAGATGTGAGATGAGCAGTTCAGATTTAAATCAGGATGCAGCACTATTGACCCAATGTTTGCAGTGAAACAGATACTCGAGAAGAAGCTAGAGATGAGAAAAAAAGTCCTACTAGGCATTCCTAGACTTGGAGTAAACATATGACAAGGTCCCAAGAAAGATGATTTGGGTAGTTCTGAGGTGGTTCAAAGTCCCAGAAACATTGGTAGAATTAGTGCAGTCTATGTATAAGGACCCAGTGACTCAAGTACGTACAGTGTTTGGACTCACAGGGGGATTTCCAGTGGGAGTGGGTATGCATCAGGGTTGAGCTCTAAGCCCACTGCTGTTCACTCTGGTGATGATTCACATTAGCAAACAGGTCAGAGAGGACAATAAAGTTAGATAAAAACAGCAAAAATTAGATAAAAACACAGGAACAGGATGAGGTGTGGCACAAGAAGATACATAAAAACCAAAAAATAATAACAAATACCGCACTGACACGGCTGAGTACTGAACATTGTTTATTCAAAATAAAATAAAACATTAAAAGTAAGCGCTTTTGCGATTACATCACTTCATCAGACTGAAAACTGAATAAAACAATACTCAATTTAAAATGAGACCAACCAATGAATTCCTGAAATCAATTAAGCCATTTAGAATAAAAGGTATAGTCACAGAAAAAACTTTGCACAAGTTCAAGTTGCAAAACCTCAAAAAGTAAAATACTAGAAATTATACAATCAAGAAAATATGAACTATTATATGCATATATATATAATATTGTACAGAAATGAAATCTAATGTTTGAGTGGATGTGCTTTCAGAAAAGGTTTAAGGCTAGATACCCCATTTAAACCAGGTGGTTCCTCTGCATTAAACAGTAAAATCCATTTCTGTTCTGCAACTCCTGTATGGTTTACAACATCACCCCCCATTAATTCCCACATCCAATACCTACAGAACTAAGAACTTAATATTATGTCCGGGGCCATGCTGAATGATGTGCTGTGCTAAAGCATTGGTCTCTCTTTTGTTCTTAATATCCCTATAATGTTCCAAAATTCTATCTTTCAAAGACCTATTAGTCAAGCCTATATAAAAGGCATGACAAACCTGACAGCTACTAAAGTAAACGATGTTAGTAGTTTTGCAGTCAGCCTAGAAGTCTAACTCAATTTTAAGATTCACATAGGGATGTATACAAACTGAACCTGTAAGAATAAACTTACTCACAAGACCTACACTTCCTGCTGGATAGAACAGTTCCATTATGATGATGTGATCTATAACACAAATGCTTCTTAAGAGACTTGTTGTTTTTAAAAATAAAGTGTGGTGTAGTATCTAGGATGCCCTTCAGTTCTTCTACCATATGTAAAATATTCCAGTTCTTTTTTTATAATTTTACAGTAGTTATTAATGTCACTGGAATAGAGTAAAGGTATCAGTCATAGCAGATAATGCCTGTAAACTATGGGGTGCCTCTGAATTATTATAATAGGCCTTACATCTCCTTTCCCTTTCTTGCCAAGTATTAGTGACAGAGGCATCAATTTCTTTCCCCTTATAACCTCTATGTAAGAAATCATTCTTAAGAGAGTCAAGCGCTATATAGGTTCATAGGTTCATAGGTAGGTACTAGGCTATCTGCCTGAGGGCATTTATAAGCCTAGCCAGAGTGTGTCGGCTTTTGCCGCCCCATTGATTAATTAACTGATCCTCTGTCAAGCAGAGCCAATGAAGTGATCTCAGGGGTGTATTTTCTGTTACCCATCCACTCGTCAAGGTTTCACTTGAAGAGTGTTAGTGAGGGGCTCTGCCTAATATAGTTTGGAATTTTGTTCCAAAGCATGGAGAGTCTCTGTGACAGGAATCTAGCCCTCCAGCATGTTCTATTTATTGTGGCAAGGTTTAGCTCACTAGAGCGCGTGGCTCACAGTGACTTGGATTTTTTTAGGTGGAGCATGTCCATCAATTCTGAGTTGGACATGGCTTTGTAAGTCAGGCAGAGATCACCTCTGAGTAAGCGATATGCCACTGAGTACAGCCGAAGTTTTTCAGTCGGGCTGCATAGGACATATGTTTGAGGCCAGTAATCCTCTTGGTGAGGTACATTTGTGGTCTGTTCAGCTGTTGGAAGTGTCTTGTGAGGTACATCTCAAATGGGGCATTGTACTCTATGATGGGTCTGATGAGTGACAAGTAGAAGGGCACTATAACCTCTTTATTTCTAGATGCTAACCCTTTAGTAATTAGATGGGCCACATAGAAGGATTTCCTAACTACTTTGGCAATATGATTGTCAAAGGAGAGATTACTATCTACCTGGATCCCCAGATCTCTTATAACCTCTTCTGTATTAAGGGGGCTGCCACCTATGTGGTAATTCGTGGGTGTTTTGTTTTTCCCAAATGGGATGACTATGCATTTTCTGGCATTTAGCTTGAGGCCATGACTTTGACACCAGGTGTCTGTCTCAGTAAGGCCCCTTTGGAGGATGCCCGTGTCAGCCGGAGAGTCAATTATGGCTTCCAGTTTGCAGTCATTGGCGAACTTGGTTAGCCATAGTCCTCTTGTGTTTGCCTGTACTTCTGAGAAGTATATGCTGAACAGTAGGGGTCCCAGGACCAAGCCTTGCAGGACACCACTTGTGACTGGTTTAGAGTCGGACCTGGAGCCCACTATTCTTACTGTGTCAGTTCTGTCTGTAAGCCAGTTGGCAACCCATCTCATGACGTAGGGGATTATGTTCAGGCTGGTGAGTTTTTCTCTAATACCCGAGTGGGGAATGGTGTCAAAAACCTTGGGAAAGTCAAGGTAGGCTGTGTGAACAACCTTTCCCTCGTCTATGGCCTTGGTGACTGTCGCGAAGAAGTCAACCAGGTTTAGTAGGCATGATCTGCCCTTAACAAAGCCGAACTGGGTCAGGTCAAGTGTTTGGAGGTTCCAAATGTCTTTGTTAATGAGGTCCATGATGATGCACTCCATAGCCTTGCAGACCAGGCTAGTCAAGCTTATGGGGCGATAGTTACCAGGGTCAGTTGTGGCCCCTCCTTTGTGGAGTGGAATAACTGTTGCTGTGCACCATTTTATGGGTACATAGCCTGTGGAGAAGCTGAGGTTGAACAGCGTGTTTAGGTGGGGGGTTAGTTCATTCTGTAGTTTGTGCAAGACCCAGCCTGGGACACCATCTGGCCCCACTGACGCTGTGTTTTTGGCTTTTGAAAGGGCTATTTTCACCTGTGCGTCTGTGATTTCCAGGACACTACACTTTTCCGGTATTGTTGTGGACTCTTTTGGGGGTGAGAGGGGGGTGAAGTTTGCACTGAATCTATCTGCCAGGATGTTGGCAATACCAGTAGATTCAGTATATTT
Organism: Protopterus annectens; assembly: GCF_019279795.1. Lineage (NCBI taxonomy): Eukaryota > Metazoa > Chordata > Ceratodontiformes > Protopteridae > Protopterus > Protopterus annectens. Next base: position 1,234,696,980 of record NC_056747.1, read on the forward strand.
TGTGCCATTTTGCACTAGTTCAGTGCATATCTGTGAGTTGCCACTTAGAGTCTTAACATAGCTAAAGAAGGCTTTGTGGTTATCTTTTGAATCCTTGGCTATTTTTCTTTTGAAGTTAGCCTTGGATGATTTGATGAGGGACCTTAGTTTCTTACTGATACTGATTAGGGATGTCTTTCCTTCTTGGGATTTGCTTTTTTTCTGAACTAGTTTCCTCCTTCTATTGTATAGCCTATTTATGGCAGGGGTCCACCAGACTGGTTTCCTTCTCTTAGAGGAGTGAGTCTTAGTTTTGCTAGGAATGGCATGACCCATGCATCCTTGTAGATGCTCATAGAGTGCATTTTTAAAGGTTTCTGCATCTTGGGCAGCGTTATCCTTTAGCGTGGGGGCTATGAAACTTACCGCCTCTGTCTTAAGTAAGGTGAAGTTTGCTTTAGAAAAGTGTTTTACTGTGGTTTCCTTAGTTGGGGGTAGTGTTGGGGTGTGTACATCCAGAGTGATTAGTTTATGATCTTATCTAGCCAGTGACAGGTTCACCTCCAGTGTGAAACACCTGTCGCCCATGTTTGTGATGACTAGGTCCAATATGTTTTTACCTGTGGTAGCGGAGTTTACCAGCTGATCCAGGGTGTTTGAATTGATGAATTCCAGGAAGCACTGGGCCTGGGAGTTTGTACTCGAGTAGTTATCCCAGTTAATGGTAGGGTAATTGAAATTGCCCAATATCAGGGTGTTCGGTAGGACCTTCATGTTTTCCATTGTCTCCAGAAAGGTGGAGTGGTGGTCCTGGGTCATGGAGGGTGATCTGTAGCAGACCCCAATTTGCATTGCAGATTTGCCCAATGTTAGTTGCACATGGATGATCTCAGAGGTATCATGCTGCACCATTAACCTGGAGGTGTAAGTATCCTTGATGAATATGGACACACCCCCTCCTTTTGTGTTTCGGTCCGTGTTCTGTGGCCAAAATGTGGGATACGAGTTGTAGCCTGATAGTGCTGGGGTGCTCTCTAGAGCCTTGAACCAGGTTTCAGTCACTGCACAGATGTCGACGTTCTCCATACTGAGGAGTGCTTCGAGCGCGTGCATTTTGAGATTTAAATTCCTGGCGTTGAATTGCATAACCCTCAGTTTTTTGTTAATTGTGCTGTTTAAAGAGGTGGGTTTAATTTTTGAGCCTTGCCTAAAAAAGGCACTATGGGGGCAGCAAGAGCCTTGGCCAGTATTCGAAAGCCTAGGGTTGACAGGTGCAAGCCATCTCTTGCGAAGCAACGCGGCTTGTCGAGCATTTTGTCCCAGGCTGACAGACACTGGATCCCCTTTGAATGACACCAGAAGCTTAGCCAATTGTTGAAATTGATATGTTTTTCTTTATACTGAGGTATCATTCTTGGTGAGGGCAGGATGCTACTCAGGGCCAGGGTCATAACAAACTGGGCTACATGATCAGAGAGCTCTTACATGTCTCTTTTCATGTAGTCCAGGGGGGTACGTCTCAGGTCATTCACACCAACATGAACAATGACAGAGTCATATTTGTACTTGTTCTGGAGTGACCTGAGTGCTTGTGTTATGTGGCAGATTCTGGCTCCTGACAGGCAGCTAACAGTAACCTTCTGCTTGTCCAGCCTAGTGAGTGGGACATCAGTGTGCCTGACTATAGAGTCACCTATTACTAGTGTGTTAGGTATGTTATTTCGCCTTAAGGGCTGTGATTGTGCGGCACACCGATTTTGTGTTTTATGTGTTGTTTGGTTTGTGATAGGAGGTGCAGGTTGTTTGGGTGTCTGCTTTGGAGGTCTATGATGCTTTTTCAGGTTTTTATTTAGAGCCTCCAAGTATGATTTTGTGTATTTATGTGTATTTTTTGCCAATGCTGGTTTAGTAGGTCTATGTGTGGCTGGAGGTGTGGTGCAAATGTTAACCTTCTCTTCTTGACTGTCTGTTCCAGTCTTGGATGGAGACAGTTTAGCCTCCAGTTTGGCTGTATAATTGCATCTCTCGCATATGTTTTGTGGTAGGAGGAGAGGGTTGTCTGTGTACATGAGGCAGTTGTAACATTGCCTCACGATACCCAGATTCACCAGCTGGATTGGAGAGTACACCTGAAATTGTCCTTTGGTCATGCCTGAATAGTAGGGTGAGCTGCTTAATTGCTTGGTTGGTGAGGGGTGAATAACGAGGCTTGCCCTGCTGGCCAATCAAGTGTCAGGGTATATTAGTGCTTGCTATTAGGTCTGAGCAAGTGCTGGGCTGTAGGATGTTTTTTGAGTGCTTAGGTTGAGAGTTAGACTAGTTTCAAGGGAAAAACTGAAGAGGAAACTTAGTGGAGCTGGGAATAATTTAACCCTAGCTAACTGGCACTGCCTGGCGCACAAAACTGTGAAAACATGGTTTTTATAGCAGGGAAATGAAAGAGATAGAAATTAGCCCAAAATGACCAATAAACTACTAACTTCTGGGCTGGAACCATTCCTCCAGGGACAGATAGGCTGCTCAAATCTCCCCTCTCTCACAGGTGAATAGAGAAACTTCCTTCTATCCAAGTAAGGTATGGGCAACTCAGAAACTTGTAACACAGCCCTGAATTCAGCACTAGCCTGAAAACTGGACTATTGTAATTAACTATACTAATTGTAGGTAAAGCTAAGGAAAATGGTGGTACTCTGCATGTAGGTCACAAACTCCTCCAGTTTTGACTGAGTACCTTGCCAAAGCAAAAACATATCATCCATGAAACGCACATAACATATAATATTGTCTGAAAAGGAATTATTGTACAACAAAAATGTTTTCTCCCATTGAACCAGTGCCAGGTTGGCATAGGTATTGGCAGGCAGTGCCCATGGCTACGCCAACCTTCTGCAGAAAATATTCATTTTCAAACATGAAAACATTGTTCTATAATACAATTTCTAGAAGCGTGTATAACAGATTAACCTTGTCATTGGTGAAATATTTCTTGTGGTTCAAAAATTCTCTAACATTCTCAACACCCCATTCATTATGAATAACAGGGAACAGCGATGCTATATCCAAAGTAACAAACATATAATCAGTAGATACAGCAGAAACCTTGCCAGCCAATCTAGATAGAAATGATTTAGTATCATTTAACACTGTTTTACATTCATCTAATAATGGGTGTAGATTTTTCTCAATAAAGATGGATAATGACTCCGTACTCCAGCCTTTACCTGATACAATTGGCTTCACTGGGGGACAATGTAAGTTCTTATGAATTTTAGGAAGGCCATAGATCATGGGAATGAACGGGTGCTCCACATTAAAATAGTTAAACAGACTTTCAGTAATAAGGCCCGTCATTAATAAGTCAAAAATCAAAAAAGAAACATTCTCTAGGATACCTGTGACATAACTTCTAGGAATACAAGAATAAGTATTCTCATCATACAGTAGCTTTCTCATCTGTGCTATATATAAGTCTTTGTCTAGCACTACAATACTACCACCTTTATCAGCTGGTCTAACATCTATCGAGTAGATGCTTTTCAATTCAAAAAGAGCATCATAGTCTTCTGAAGTCATGTTACAAAATGATGGTTTAGTGTCCTTATCAAACATCTCTCTAAACTGTTTGTCACTTAAGGGGATAAAGGCCTCTATTGTAGGATGAGGCACTGGAATAAAGGTACTCGGTTTTTAAAAACATTTTCATTAACAGTAGAATTACCTTGAAAAACCTTTTTTAATGTTAAAGATCGACCAAATAACCTGAGGTCTTTAAGAAGTTCAGTAAGCTCAGCTTTCCTAGCTGGAATAAAGGAAAGACCTTTATTCAACAGAGATAGTTGAACTGTGGTCAGTTCTGTAGACTAAAGAACTAAATCTGTATTCAGTACCTGCTCAGTTTCACCATTGGATGCTGAGTCTCTGTATTCTGCAGGCATTGCAATCTCCCTTTCCTCACTAAGCTTCAGCTCCTTTCTTTGATAGGGAGGGGATTCATTAAAGAAAATGGAACAGACGTTGAGTTCTGTGCTAAAGAATGCTGTGATTGAACATCGTGTACAGTGGGGGCTTTTCCACTGCTTATACTGCTGTTAATGTTGTTATTGTCTACCTCAAAAATCCTGTATTCATGGTAGGCACTGGAACAGCATTTCTAACTTGTTGTAATGAAGTTCCAGAGGCCTGACTAGTTACACTCACAACTTACTGATTTTCCAATGTAACGGGTTGCATAGCAGCCTCTGGTGTAGTGGCAGAGTTACTGTCATTCTCGCCTGTCAGAGATAGATTCTGAACCTCTGGTTCTAATCCGATTCCTTGACCAGGAAAACACTGCTCCATTCCAAAAATCTTGTAAGCCCCTGTATAACTTCTTCTTAGTGGACTGCAGCCATTTCTCATAAGCTGAAATACTGTCATGCAAATTATTCAGCTTGTCATTAATCATATCACTGGAAAACCTCAGCACAATGTCATTCTGCTGTCTGAGGATTTCAGCATACCGCTCTGTCTCTGGGGAAGAAAAAGTCAATACACAGCTGTATATACTCAGTACTAAACTTAAGGTTGAATTGTTGCCATCTAGTTAGTAACTCCGGAAAAGCATGACCATAGCTGGGCATATTTAACACTTGGAGGCCCCTGGGAATCACTTTATGTTTAAGGCAGGCTTCTAAATGTAGACGCTGCCACTGTAGGCATTTATATTTATATAAGTTATTCTCCAGTTCTCTGAATTGTTGCATAAATAAAGGAAAATTTTCACCTTCAGCTGTATTAAGTACTGTTTGGGAAGAAAATACAGCATCAAACAGGGGATTCCTGTCAACATTTAAAATCCTGTTGAGGCGGTCAGTTCCCAAATTCAGATGAGATAGTTGTCTATTGTCCGGGGTATAGGCCAGCTCAAGCTCTGCACCTTCTGCCATGCTCATGTCCTGAGTAACAAAAATGAGCAGCAAAAATTAGATAAAAACACAGGAACACGATGAGGTGCGGTAAAAGAAGATACGTAAAAACCAAAAAAATGAAGTTGCTGTATGCAGACGATGTGGCATTACAGGCAGAATCGGAACAAGAATTTCAGCAAAGGATAGGGGAATGGAATGTAAAACTGAAGGCACATGGGATGAAACTGAGTAAAGATAAGACAGTTGTAATGGTAGCAAATGGGGAAATCAGAAGAGGCTGAGAATTGAGATTGGGAAAATAGTGGCACAGGTTAATAGCTTCAAGTATCTGTGGGGGGTGGTTGAGTAGAAGGATAGTTTGAATGATGAGGCCATTTGCTAGAATAAGAGGGGCTTCAGCAAACTGGCATAGAGTGTTAGGGGTAGTGGATGAAAGAAGAATGCCAAAGAAGCTGAAACGTAAGGTGTACAAAACAGTGGTGAGACCAGTACTACTTTATGACACAGAAACCTAGCAATGAAGGAAGAGTAGCTGAGGAAGCTAGAGGTGATGGAGATGAAGAGCCTGAGATGGGTGGTAGGATGCACACTATGGGACAAAGAAATGAAGACATCAGACCAGAAGCCCACGCTTCAATTACAGAGAAGGTCAAAGAGAACAGATTTCAGTGATATAAGTTCATGTAAAGGAAAGCAGAAGGCAATCTGGTGAAGAAGATTTGGGACAGTCTGGAAGAAGGCAAGAAGAAACTTGTCCAGCAAAGAGATGGATGGAGTGTCTAAGAGAAGAGCTGTTATAGTCTGGCACAACTGTTGAAGAAGGTAGGAGAGTAGAACTGAATCAAGAGAGATGGCGACAGCTGATGCAACACCCTGACCCTGTGTAGAAAAAAATAAGAAAAAGGAAGTTAGTGATGATGATGATGATGACAGAGAAGAATGGAAGCCCCTGTCCTTGAACCAGGATGGACAAAAGTTCCAGACTAGTCATAAAGATGAATATAAAGACAAACCTAGCAGTCTAGATGGATGAGGTTAAAACTGGGGTTCCAGGGGCATTACGCTGAAAGTCTAACCAGAAGAAGACACAGAGAGATTCAGAGGATCATAATGCACTGCACAATCTTGTTTCGAGTAGGATTGTTCGGTGTATTATGAGAAAGCAAGTCACATGTTTGTTTTTCACGTAAATCGCTGAGGATCACAGTCAATAATAACAGACATTAAAGTTTTGCACTACTTTTTATTTAGAAAATGCATGCTAATTGAAAATCTGTTCTTCTATTGACCTTCAGAGTGAATTTAAAAAATATTTAAACATTCTTCCTGATTATGAGCCTTTGGCCTTCACTAATTTGTATTCTGTTCCACATTCTTGAGCAATGAAGTTGAGAGCTATACACAGAGGCATTGACAAACTGCAAGGATGGTATCCATTAAAGTGTAATGTAGCTGGTGTTACATCTCTTGGTAAGTGAGCACTTTAAATCTATGCTATATGCCAGCTCCATGCATTACCTACAGCATTAACAGTATACATCAAAGATCTTCTTGAAATTACAAGGCTTAATTTCTATTTGCCAGTTCTGCCATTGCATATAAAACATACTGTCCCATAGAAAAAGTTCTGTTTGACCTCTCATTCACATACTCAAGTTGCTTTTTCTTGAAATATTATGTTTCAATGCATCTAGTCTCAACTCTTAGTTCTCTTTTATGAACAAAATTACTGGTGTTGAGATGGTAGTTGTGTGCAATATCTTTGAATATGCTGAGATTTTTTGGCAAGCTGCCAGTGATTTCAAATGACTGACTACCCCCATAGCTCTTTCTTTGCTGAGGGTCACCACATCTTAGGTACCAAGAACATGTAATTTTGCTGGGTGGCCCTTATCTCCTGGACAGGAAGACATCATTGCTATCAGGCTATAAAAAACAAAAAAGATGAGAAGAGAAGCAGGAGCCTTCATACTGTTGCCACATGGGGGTTTCTATTAAGCCCTACTTTCCCTTGACATGCTGGGATAATGTCACGTAGGTTGGCATGCAATGACACCATGATGGAAGTGTCCCACCTATGTGGTGATGTGTTCCTCTTTTGAACATTAGTGGTTATCATTGCACTGATAGCCCAGCTAGGGCATGTGAAATCAACCACATGTCCCCAGTATGTCCCCGCACACTCCTTTCTGGAAAAGAATAAGCAGAAAATGCCTCATCATTCCTTTCCTCCACACCAGCTCCAGCAGGTACCGGAGTTGCTACCCAAATTCAAGTTGCCTGGTCATAGTCAGAGCTTTATCCCTCTAAGCTACCGTAACTAGCTGGGAAATTTATGTATTTTGAACTGCAATAGTGTATAATGTGGTCGTATACCTCTGATTGTTTTCTTGAAGATTTAGATAAATCTTTCTTCTAGGTAATTTGCAACTGTATGATAGAGAGTAGATGAAAATGTTTTATGCCATTAATCTTTACAAATGTTTTAAAAGCTGGTGTACTGTCACTTAAATGTGTGTTGGCAGGTCATGCTTTGTAAACAGCATTGCTAACACATGGCAGTGGCATTCTTTGAGGTATCTGATTACAAACAAATAATTCTGTCCAGTTAAAGTGTTCATAGAACAGGGAGTCCATAAGTGGGTCTGAAAATTGATGCACATATGGAGATGATGGTGACTTTTAAGTGTACTGGTACTTGTGGAGGTTCCATTTGTTTATTTGGTACTGAGTAGAACTTTCTGCTAAATCTTCAATGTGCTTGTTAATTCCAAGTACCCATGTGAAGCCAAGAGTAACACACTTATCATCACAATGCCCATCATATTTTGTGTTAAAAATTGACCTACAACTTAAGAGTGAGTATCTTTACAGTCAGTCTGTGTGGTTCTCGGCATGTGAACAGTTGCTCTTGGGTTAGTGACTTTTTGGTAATAAATGCAGGGTCCAGCAAATTGTCCTCATTACATCATTCTTTATGGCAATAACAGCTTAGTATCTGCCAACCCATCAGACCACCTTCCTCTTCAGCATCTGCTGCTCCTCTGTTCATTCTACAGCCCTGAATGAAGCCACCATCCCTTCTCCTACCTGTCAGGTGAGTCCACAGGGTCATTAGGAGGCAGTGAGGAGAGGAGACTGCAGCATCATCACAGCTGTCTTCAGGGACACATGCTGGATGGAGCATTGCAAGGATAAGCACTGCCCCCCACACACACACTCTAGGTTATAGTATTTGGTGGGGCATGAAGTTAGCATATAGTAAAGCAACATGTTGCATGTCCATGGTGACACATTCCTCAACTGCCCTGCCTCACATCTGAGATAGACAATATCAATATAACCATCTCCAGTCTACACTGGAAAATGTAGCACTAGCTGTGCCCCCACGGGTTGAGTGTAATGGGGGGAACTTTTATACCTGGCAGACATGTGGTCAAAAAGCATAAAGGAAAAAATGTGATCTGCTCAGCTAGAGTATTCCTGTTATGAAATGAAACAAAGAAACTAAAATAATTAAATGTTGTGTTGTTCAGTGCATTGAATGCCACTAAAACCTTTAACATACTAGCTATATTATAGACTTCACAATAACAAACATTCATACTTTCATTCATTTTGTCAATCATTCATTTTCTGATTACCCATGGAATCCAATTTAGGGTTACAGGGAAGTTGAAGCATATGTCAGCACTTACTGAATACAAAGCAATGAAACTGATTGTGGAGAAGGCATCATTCCACACTAGACAGCTACACACACACTCAGGGTTACAGCCAGTTGTCAGGATTTTGGAAATGTACACCATCTTCTAGAATGTAATCCTCAGTTCCAGACAGTATACCATTTCAGCAGTGAAGAAAAGATATGAAATGGCAGGTTTATGCAAAAAAAAAATAATAAATCAGACAACCAAACAATCTGGAAAAAAATGCCATTACCAGCTTAAAGCCATAAATTTCTCTTTTTTCTTTTTGCTGATTAACAAAATGTTGAGAATAAAACTGCTGTTGTGATCATCTGCCCTGCTTACATTTGCAGATTAACACAAAATTGTGATTATAATATTTGTTTTGATTAGCTAACTTGCTTATATTTGCATATTAACAAGAAGTTGTAAATAAAATTGTTGTTTTGATTATCTGACCAGTTTACAATTGCATATTAATAAAACTTTGCGACCTAATATAATATACATTCAACCTTATGAAAGCTACAGTAGTTTCAGGCTCCTATGTCTTTTTCCTTGGATGGTATTCGATATTACCAGTTATGGTGAGCTTGTTACTACCATCTCATGATTGCAGTCAGTGACCTATTGGCTGGACCCTTGTCCATTGAGACTCTCCCTGACCAGCCTTGATATTCTTGTCATTATTTTTCACATCTTAGATTCTTCACTGAAGCAAGAGTGGTTTATGTCTTATCTCTCAGGCCACAGTCATAAAATGTCTTCTAGAATTTACACCTCTTCATCATACCTTTTTGAGTATGGAGTACAACAGGTCTCTATCACAGCCCATTACTGTGGGAGATCTTTTCACAGGGAGAGGCTTAGCAGACCACAGTTATGCTGATAATACTCATTTGTACCTCAACTTCCAACAAGATGATCAGGCAAATGTGTATTTCCTTGTTGATAACATTTAATGTCAAACATTCTTGGTTTAGTTTTCATTGGTGGAAACTGAACACCTCCAAAGCTAAGGTCATGGCCATTAATTTGACCTAAAGGGAATCTTCTGTCCATTCACTCTCTAATTATTTTATTCATGGTGGCAAAAAAATTGAGTTTGTTGACCAGGTACATACCTTAGGTATAATCCTGAACTGTAAGGTTGCACTCAAGAATTAAATGTTTGGTGTTGTAAACTCGTTTTGTTTCTATTTGTAAAACATTTCTGGAATTAAGTAGCTTTTACATCAAACTGATTTCTAGGTTGCTGTTCATACTTTAGTCTCTTTTTGGCTGGACAGCTGTAATGCCCTCTACCTTCCTCTCAACACTGAGACCGATTATTTAATTTGCAAACATTGTAGAATTCTATTGCTTAGGCTACTTATTGGTACAGCCACTGGCTTCCTATAGTACAAAGGTCTTAGTATTAACTTATATGTCCATTCAAGACATG